>NC_056572.1:15994811-16277311 GCF_018340385.1 Cyprinus carpio | reverse complement strand
TGCACTTATAAGTCTGTGATCCGCCATAAAGCAAGAAGAACAAGATGCCTCACTGCCTGCCGCTGAGAACCATGCAGGAGAGTTCTAACGGTTCGAACACTGCCTGAATCAGAGGTAAATAAACGATATAAATACTGTTCAGTTTCTTGCACAGACTGATCGGTTTGTGTCTTTACACATCAATGTATCGGCAAAAGCCGCAGGGTTTAATTTGGTTTTGTTTGTGTATGTTTTTTTATTTTTTTTATTTTATTGTATGTTTTAGCCATGATTCCCATCCACTTCCATTATATGACTGACAGACTGCAACGGTTTGTGTTAAAAATCTTTGTTTGTGCTCTACTGAAGACACAAAGTCACCTACATCTTGGATGCCCTGGGGGTAAGCAGATAAACATAGAATTTTTATTTTTCGGTGTACTATCCCTTTAAACAGCAGCAGCTGGTGAAATGAGTGTAAATGCTGCTGAATAAACCATAAAATCTGCTCCATACATTTAGTCCATCTGTTCGGTTGTTTCCCTCAGCTAGAAATATAGAGATCTGCCCGCCCCATCAGCTGCACAGCCAATCAGCTTCCACTACACTAAAGCGCCAGCCAATTACAGAGGACCAAAAGGAAAAGATACAACAGGAAGTACAGAACATCTCACAACAGGTCAGAAATGTAACATCCTGTAACCCGTATTTAAACACAGACATTAAATGCGAGCCGCTCACCGATGCTGGAGTCCCTTCTGAACACGTCTCTGTCAAAGATGTAAAAGGACAGATGGCGGAAACTGCGTGGGATTTCACAATAAAAGTCCTCGCCGTAGAACGGACTGCAGTGAACAGAGACAGAGATATATTGTGGGTTTTATTATAACAATTATAATTAGTTATTCTGTTTTTTAATTAAATAATTTTTCATTGTCAGATTGATGCCATGATGCACAGGTGTTGCTGAATGATGCACCTCATAAACACAGACACAAAGTGTGATTGTATCCTCACCACAAAGACTTCTCTATGGTTTTGGTTCGAAACACTTCCTCCTGGTCCAGGTTGACTGTGCAGTAACAATCCCGCATTTTATTCGGACCTGGATATGGAGGGATGTTCTTTGCTTCACCTGCAGAGACAGACACTCATTCAGTCATTTATGAGGCTGATGACTTATGTGTTTGCAGCCATAATAAGATACAAGCAGTCATCAGATGGCTGAGACACACATTTATTCTGACAGGAAAAAACAATTGCAAAAGGCAGAATTGTAACATCCCATCAGTGCCTCATTTGTAAGTTGCTTTACATAACAGCATCTGCTAAATGAATAAATGTAAATGTAACCGTAAATGCTTCTGAAAAATTTGCATTCTTCCAGTGATGCATAAAATATGACCCACCTGGTCACCTGGAGATGATGGTTCTATGTACATGAAATTATGTGATAATGACAGCTTTGTCAAAGAGAAAACCTGGTTACTATTGTTGATATTAATACGAGCACAACAGAAAGAGACGTGATGTTATTAGTAAAAAGAATACATTGTGTTTGCAATGTGCACTACAAGTAAAATGAACACTGAATATTAACACCCAATAAAATATGCAAAATAAAAACAGTGAAATAAACTTTTATATTAAATGACCAATAAAATATATATAAAGGCATTCTAATCAGAAACAAAAAAAGAGTTGAAGTATTTCTTAACACTAAAGTTGTCTTTACACAGCCAGGTTAAGGCTGCTCTTTGCCAGCGTAATGTCACTTAAGAGCTTAAAAGCCAGACTAAATTATGCCTACTCTGAGCCACCTCAGCCCCAAGGATCACAGTATACAGCTGTAATTGCTGTGTAAATGCATTCATGCCACCACTGAACAGAATCAGACATTCCGTTAAATGCCACTTCAGAAGCGTGCAGTGTAAATTTGGCATAAGTAAATAAAATAAAAAACACCTGGTGGAGAATCTGCAACCAAAATGCACCAGCATCCTCTCGCAATTAAGCATTGTAATTGCATGTACTAACGGTTTTCTATATTTTCACAAACCTTCAAAAATCATTGCACACAGTCAAGCAGATGTAAGCCACACTCTGGATGCTCTGAGATCAGACACAAAACAATAGAGTGTAATATTCAGTGGCCGCAACACAGCACTGGTGGGACAGGGTGGGTTCAGTGCAAAAATCTGTGTGGGATCTGCAACCCAATACACACATCAGACACGTGAGTGGAGGAATGTTGTCAGCCCGCTCGCACACACACATAAACGGACATGCGGCTGAATCAGTAAGAATGCAACACTTTGGGAGGAAGTTGGGTGTGTTGCGGCATGTATTTCCACAGAGTGAACCGGTGTCCTGTTACGCCCTCATCACCCCACTGACATGACTGAAGGTGTCAATCAATCTCAACGCAAGCTTGTTTCCCTTCTGTGAAATAAATATGTTGTTGAAAGCATGCAATGCAGTTTTCATTTCACTGCATGCAATGCGAATGCAAGTGCATGTGGAATATTGTTATCCTTCATAATGCCGATCAACTGGACCGTGATGAGTCACTAAGCAGATCAGAAGCGCATCTGCGGCCGCATCTGATACTGCACACAGACGCTGATGAGGTGCTGACGTGGTAAGCCGATCCATGCATGACATTCCGGATCTAGAAGCATCTCTGTTTCCTGTCCACTCCCTCTCAGCACACATAATCACTGTGTCCTGATTGGATTACAGCACGCAGGTCACTCTGGAGACCACGACACTGAGGGATTACTAAACTAGTACTAGTACTCATACTGGTCAAACCTTAGGGCCCTATAATTTCCACAATGCATAAATCGCAGAATCAAAACATAAAAATTTAATTTACAGTATAACGCAGAATGTCACGTAATTTTACATGAATAAATCAATAGGAGGACCGTACACTTAATTAAAGCACGATATGGACCAGTATCTGAAAATACTGAACCACAAAAAAAAATTATAATAATATTTTTAAATATGCATATTGTGCATGTTTCTGTGTGAATGAGTAGGGCAGTTTAAGAAAAGCAATTGTTACATTTTCATTTCATTACACTGATTTCATTTCAGAAGATTAATTAAAAGGGTCATATGACGTTGCTAAAAAGAACATTATTTTGTGTATTTGGTGTTATGAAATGTGTTTATGCGGTTTAAGGTTCAAAAAACTTTATTTTCCACATACTGTACATTATTGTTTCTCCTCTATATCTGCATATTTTGCATGTCTCTCTTTGTTAACACCTGATTCAGATAATCAGCTCGTTAGAAGTGAGCTCTGTGCATGAACTGCGTTCCCATTGACATGGTCCCTACACATTGTTCATTGCTCCCTACTCCCTGAGCAGGGGAAATCTGTTAAAGTTACCTCACTTCGGAACATTCATTCACGGATTTGCACTGCGCAACATCTTCACACATGAACAAGTGTGACATCACTGTAGTCTTCTCTCCCAGGATCAGGAAACAGTGCACACACTCAAATATTTGGCTTGAACTGTTCTGGAACAGTGTTGTTAATACAACTTAGCCACTGATTTCTAGTTTTGTCCTCTTTTGGAAGACCAAACAAAGTAGTTTGGCTTTCACAACAAAACAGCGTCTCTACGACATGGCGTCAGCGAGAATAAAAGTTACGCCTTCTTTCTTTGTGTGAACATTTGGGCGGCGTTATGCAAATCTTCACACATCGTGACGTAGACATGTGGGGGCGTGTTTAAACAAAGCATTTTAGGAGGCCTTGGATGAGTTTTTAGCCTTAGGGGGGTATTATTATGCAAAATTTTTTTTTTTGTGTTTTTTGGTGTTTTTTGTATGTTTGTGTAGTGTGTGTACCTAAAATGATAAAAATCCACCCACTCCTTTTTTTTTTTTAATCCCCTTAGATCATAAGCAGTGTCTTTCGACTACCTGTTTTCTGACCTGGTGCTAATGTGATGACACATTAGCCACAGGCCCCACCCACGAATGTTGACAGACACTGCCGTTATAACATAGAACCGCCCTGAGCGATTTCACAGGGAGTTCACAGTCCATCATTGCTGCACTGACGAGAATGTCTCCCAAGCGCTTTAGGTGTTCTGTAGCTGGATGTATTAATCCACATAGCTCTCTCCTTACTCCTGAAATCTGAGACGCTGAAGACAAGGTGGATTAATTTTGTTCCTCAACTCTACCGAAATTCGTTTATGTATGCGCAAATCATTTTACACTGGACTGCTTTGTGAATGATGGTCAGTATAAAGCAGGTTTTGCCCAAAAGTTGCTCCTGAAGGATGGAGCAGTGCCAATAGTTTGTGATCCAGCTACACCTCCAGAAGTATCATGTGTTAGTTTTCCGAATTGCCTTTCTAAAAGAGCTTCTTGGCACTTTGTAAGGCTTATGTTGCTAAAGCTACCATTGTCTGTCTGTTTACACTGAGGCTGCCTTCACGTGCTACCAGAATGATCGTGAATAGGAATGTGGGAGTTAAAACTGCATATGAAAGCAATGTGAAGTCGACCGCTGGAATTAGTTGAGCTCATTATCACAAGTGGGGCTTATAAAGTTTGTATGGCACCATGAGTTATTTTTATCACGCCTTGCTCCCGTCTGTGTAATTCATGAAGTGCATTTTTTATGCACAGTACAATCAGATGACTGACTTTTAAGTGACGTGACATACAGCCAAGTATGGTGACCCATATTCAGAATTCGTGCTCTGCATTTAACCCATCCAAAGTGCACACACACACACTGTGAACACACACCCGGAGCAGTGGGCAGCCATTTATGCTGCGGTGCCTGGGGAGCAGTTGGGGGTTCAGTGCCTTGCTCAAGGGCACCTAAGTCATGGTATTGCCAGTCCGAGACTCGAACCCACAACCCTAGGGTTAGGAGTCAAACTCTGTAACCATTAAGCCACGAACTTATAGTGGAGTGTTTATTTGCAAAGGCTAGCACCGAAGCTTGCAATAGAGACTGCTGCAGAGCTTAAAGGGTAACTAAACCCCTGTTCAGAGCCTGACTCCACCCACTGGCAATATTTGAAAAATGCTGAAAAGTGGGCAGAGAACAGCGGAGATAGAGGGGACGAACCAAGGGCGGGGCTGAGCGGGTGGGGCGTGAACCTGAGACCAGCAGTAACGGATTAACTGACAGCTGCTGTCAGAGTCGCTAAAATGGAGAGTGACTGTAGTGACGCAAGTAGCTTTGCAACAGAGCGTTCATCTGAAGTAGACGACTTTTTTCCCCCACCTTCACTTGAAGTGGAGGATGTCGAGGTGTCTGTGGACACAGGGCCAGGGCCTGAGCCATATCAATTCAAGCCGCTGGCTCAAACTGCGGTCCTAACTCCCGCATCGCAATCAGCATCTGACTCAATACAGTGATTTGACGGAACAAGATGGTTTAATACTGCCATGGGCGTGGTAGTTCGTACCAAGGGCGTGGTGAGCTGGAAACTGCTTACGTCACCTGCCACCGCTTACGGCACGTACCACCCCAAACATCCAATAGGAAAAATCAACTGCAGTAGCCACCGTTCAACCTGAAGAGGGCAGCACTCAGACGTTTTTACACCATATATTGTAGTATTAAAACACTTTATACTCAAATGTCAAAAAAGTGACTCGAATCAATGAACAGCACTAATAAAGCCCCATTCTTACAGATCATTAACTAAAAAAAGTTGGTTTAGGGTTTAGTTACTCTTTAAGCTCTTGAAGCTCCGCCCTTTTCTCCACAAGCACCAGCTCATTTGCATTTAAAGGGAAAGGGAACAAGTTATAAAAAAATTATCTGTGAGGTATTTTAAGCTAAAACTTCACACACACACTATGGGGACATCAGAGACTTACTTTACATCTTGTAAAAAGGGCCATAATAGGTCCCCTTTAACTTTTATAAAGAATATCTCTTCTGATTTGAGACTTTAGTCTTTGCAACTTTACAGATCTTCTTTATGCACCAAGAGCTTGTAACACTCCAAAGAGAAAGGAAAACTTGAAATTGCATCATAACTGTTTAAACTGTTAATATTTCATGCATTTCATGCACCTTTAAACTGTTAATATTTCATGCATTCATTTTACCACCGTTTATTTTGATAATACATTTTTATTAAATCATAAGAAAACCTTATATAATCCATAACCATGCAATTTAATAAATAGTTCTTAAATTGTATACATTTTATGAATTCAACTAATTAGACATGTTTTTTGATTTCTAAAATGTAATTTAACCATTAAAATGAAATTTAGGAAAAAAGGGGGAAAAAACAGAAAGGAAGATTTGGAACATTTTCTAACAGTAACTTAGCAACACCCTAGCAACCATCCAAATGAACCTAGCACCTAGTTTTCATTGTCACTGGCACACACACATAAACATCGCATTGAAGACACAACTAATCCACAGGAAAACAGCAAAACAGGAAGTGCTGCCCTCTGTTCCCAGCATCTGTTTCCTTTCTCAACATAAGGACAAGAAAGAGAGAGAGAGACAGACAGAGACAGCGTCTTATGTAATAATGTCTGTGACGTTTCTCTGTGTGTGTGTGTGATATTATTGTCCATGTCAGTCTTGGTCAGCACAGCGTCTGTGACACGCCAGTGATGAGACATTCTTACTTGCAACGGTTTACATGAATTTAGTAGGAACAAAATAGATGTGCTGGCCAATTTCTTACATCCCAACCAACACAGGACATTTGAGAGCAAAACATGAGCATTAGTTAGGAAATGTAGTTGTGTCACAGCGAATCTCCTTATTACTAGTCTTCATCAACAGTGCACTGAATCTGTATAAAATAAACCATACAGTCATCAATCAAATTACAGCTAATTTGCATATATGCATAGATAAATGTTTCATTCATTCATTCACTCATTCCCAAATTCAATTTTATTTTTTCCTAAATTCAATTTCTTTCTGTTGACATTTACAGTTTAACAATTTATTAAAAGTTTAGCCAAATTTATAAGTATGATTTTGTCCATATGATAATTTTCAATCAGTTTCTGCTATGATTCTTTAATTGACGCCCCTGACCTGGAAAATCTGAGCATGTTTCCCGCTAGATATATTTTTACACTATAAACATGAAACATCTGTAAACCCAATAACACAGATGTGTGTGTGGGAATGCATGCTTGTTGCCATGACGACAGACTCACTGCAGGAACTGTTTCCTGTATCGGGGATCGGCAGACAGTGTAAATGAGTGTGAAATTGAATGCGTTTCAGAGAGACGAAAATATCCTTCTGCTGTAGAGTGTCATCATATGGGTGACTCTGTCTACATCTGCAGCCCTTAGGAAAGAGAAATCACACAAGATATCAGGAACATCTCAGCTGTTTCTCCTAGACAGCGATGAATGCAGAATGGAGAATGTGAATGCAAATGGAGACTTTGACTTCTTTTCCTCCTGACTAAAAGACCTAAGTAATCTCACATGTCTCAAACTGTGCTCTGAGGTCTCAACATGAACTCACTAATTTCTCTATAAACTGCTCCACAGACTCTAATGAACAATGACTCATTTGTGTTTGTTAGGATCTTCTGGTTGCTGATTTTTCCCACACAAAGCCAGAGCTTTCCCTAGCCAATCTTTTTTTTCTTCGTTCTAAAAAAAAGTAAACACGGCATCATCTCAAGAAATATCTGCGTACACACAAAACCAATGAAACCAACTCAAAACGATGTAGTGTATAGAGATAAGACAGATTTATACTTTCGCCTGGCTCCACTTCGCGAGCCTCCGCTGACTGCGAGTGGACCTTCCCAAACGGACGAGGTTTTTAAACTTGTCGTGTTCGCCGTTGTACTATTCTTTGAATTGACTGGGGCGATGAGGAGTAATTGTCCTCTAATACTGTCAGGAATCACCGGTGAGAAGAAGTCATTTGCTGGTACAAGAGTTGATAAATTAATAATTTCTTTATGTACAAACTTAAAACAATCTTAAACTACTGGCTTTATTTCACATCAAACACAAGACAACTTTAAACAAATAGTGTATAATTAGTATCTAATGAATTCTAATTCTATTTTTATAAAATGAAAATAAAACCTTCGGATGCGGAGCTGCACGGAAAATTACAGAAAAATGCTGTGCACACTGCCATGCGAAATGAGTTTGCGTGCACTCAAAGTGAACTTCCGGCAACACTGCGATGACGTCATATTTTCCGCGCACTGAATCACACTGGCCTCCTGCAGAGAGATATATGGTGATGAGATATGCTAGAAAAGAAATACAGAAATGAAAAAGGAAAGCTAGGTCAAATAGTCCACTAATCAATTAGAGAGTAGTGGTGGGAGAAAAGCTCGATGCATCGATGCATCGCGATTCGTTATCTAACGATCCAGAATCGATTCTCAAAAATTCTGAATCGATTCTGTGTTCAATTCAAATGCGAGCGCTGTCAAGACTCACGTGACCAAACAAAAAAGACGTTGATGGATGACCGTTCATATGCTGGTGAATTAGCTTCGTTTAAAATAAAATGGACAAACTACGACCTGCACCATCTCATTTAAAATCGGATGTGTGGCAACATTTTGGATTTTCTGAAGACATCGAAGGTGTCGTTGATAAAAGCCATACTGTGTGCAAAGTCTGTAGCGCCAAATTCAAATATTTCGGCAACACGACTAACATGAAGAAACATATTACGCGGTTCCACTCAGAGCTGGAGAAACAGTATTCTCTTCCAATCACGAACACTCCCGGTTACATTCAAAGGACCCTGGATCAAGTAGCAAAGCTTCCACCGAATTCTGAAAAGGCAAAACGAATTACCCGATCAGTGGCGGGTTTTATTGCCAAAGATCTGCGCCCGTACTCCGTTGTGGAAAACCAAGGATTTTGCACGATGTTACAGGTACTTGAGCCACGATACACTTTGCCCTCGCGTCGTTATTTTAGTGAGACGGCTGTCCCCGCACTCTACAGTGAGTGTAAAGATCACATCTTAGAATCCCTAAGTAATACGGACAGAGTGGCAATAACATGCGATGCATGGACATCAATTACAACAGAATCGTATGTCACTATTACGGCACACTACATTACAGATGAGTGGAAGCTTGCAGCTTGTGTTCTGCAAACGCGTGCTATGAGCGAAAGTCACACAGGGGCGAATATTGCTGAACTACTGCACAATGTTTCAGACGAATGGAAAATTCGGAACAAAGACTTGGTTTTGGTGAGTGACAATGCCTCTAACATGGCTGTTGCAGCACAGCTCGGCAAGTTTTCACATGTGAGATGTTATGCGCACACACTGAATTTGGCTTCCCAACGAGCACTGAAGTTGCCGTCTGTGTCAAGGTTGTTAGGGAGAGTGAGGCGGATCGCGACTTTTTTCCACCGCAGCGCAACTGCAAACCATCAGTTGAAGGAGAAGCAAAAACAACTAAATCTTCCGTCTCACAAACTGAAATCAGACGTCATCACTAGATGGAACAGCGCATATGAGATGCTTGAAAGATTTCTTGAACAACAGCCGGCTGTCTGTGCTGCGTTACTATCACAGGAGGTGAGAAAAGGAGCGGCTGAAATCTTCACTCTCACGGAATCCGATATTTCATGCAGTGAGGATGTGATAACTGCTCTTAAGCCTATGAAAGATGCCACACTTCTGATGTCAGAGGAGAGCAGCCCCACTGCGTGTTTAATTGCCCCATTGCATGCTAAACTGATCCAGGACATGAAAGAAAACACTGAGGAAAAATCAGTGATGATCAGGGAGATGAAGAGGGTCATATGTGAGGACCTCAGCAAAAGGTACACCACTGACCAGGAGACTAGCCTTCTTAACAAATGTGCTTCTCTCGACCCACGCTTTAAGGCACTGCCTTTTCTTTCCAAAGAAAAGAGAGAGGAAACTTACAAAACAGTGATCACTGAAGCTTCATCATTACAAGAGGTAATTATTTTATCATCATTGACTAAATGTTTTAGCATGTGACATTAGAGTGCAATATTACAGTCTCAATATTATTAAGGCTTATTTGTGTGATGATTTCATGTCTTAAATTAATTAAATTAATCTCTAATTTCTTTAAATATTTAAATATTTATCAGTGTGTAAATAATAATGTATACTGTGACTTACATTACCTCATTGAATTACTGGAAGAGTTATTTTTTTATCTACACTCTGTTTATTTTAATTTCTTTTAATTGCTTAAAAGCAGGAAGTGCATGGCAATCTAGAAGACAGCACTGTGAAAGAAGCCAACATCTCAGTGAGCCCACAGCCTGAAGTCACAGAGTTGCAGGATGACTGTCCTACTACTTCAAAAGGAAGAGCTTCATCTCTGCTTCACAATCTGCTGGGGAAGACCTTCTCTGATGTTTCAGATACACCATATCATCAGTCACCCTCTGCCTTGGTTGAAGAGGAGATGACCAGGTATTGCAGTACCCCACCACTCCCTCTAACAGAGGACCCCCTCAACTGGTGGCATGTCAACAAGGTGTCATTTCCTGTGCTCTCCAAAATGGCAAAGAGATATTTATGCATTCCAGCAACCAGTGTGTCTGCAGAGAGGGTCTTCTCCACTGCAGGTGATATTGTGACAGCACAGCGAAGCACACTTACTTCTGAACATGTGGACCAACTGCTGTTGTTCCTACACAAAAACGTATTATAGTATTATATAAGATAAACTATGGTAGGCCAGCCTAGATGTTGAATATTTAAGTTTGTATTTAATTTGTTCCCTGACATTTTTCTTCTGCATTAGCCTGTTTTAAATATTTTTTTTGTGTGGCTCTAGACATTTTTTGTTAAAATGTTCAAAATAAACTGAAAAATTGTCACACTTTTGTTTTGTCACACAAATTGAGTGTGTTTGAGTGTGCAAATTGATTACACAGTGTGTGTATTGATCACACAAATTTTTTTTTGTCACATAAATTGTCATACAAATTGAGAACTGTTTATTCTTAATGATTGTTCATTGCAATTGTATGGCTTACCATTCATTCAGAGTTTGTTAATCCTGAAAATAACTTTGTTAATAAATTAAAAGTATTGAAAAAGAAATATTCATAATCCTTTTTAATTTGGCAATACTGTCAAACAGATATTCTAACTATATACAAAAAGCATAGTAACTCCAATTTTGGTGAAAATATAAAGTTTAGAGTATTTTTTGCACAGCAGGATAATTAATTAAGAATCGTTTTGGGAATCGGATCGTTCCTCCCAGAATCGGAATCGGATCGAATCGTTAAGTGCCTTAAGATTCCCACCTCTATTAGAGAGTCTTATTTTTTTTCCCCTTTGGCAGTGGTAGTGATTTGAAGGGGATGAAATAAGACAGGGTTTCCAAACTGGGGCTCATGAGTTGATGAAATTTTAAATTAAATGTATTATTATGCATTAAATTAAATGCTTTTTAATTAAATGTAAAAAAAATTATAATAATTTAGAAATAAAAACATCAAAATAAAACACTTAATAAAAAATGTAAACATTTTATTTGATAAGTTGTATGTGTGACCATTAAGCAACATCAGAGAACTGTTAAGCAGGGTTTTATAAAAAAATAATAATAATAATAATAAATAAATAAATACATTTTCCCTTAAATATGGGTTCTTTTCGATTCCCAGTTTTGATTCCAGTGTGAATAAATAATGATATCAAACATTTATCCCGTGTTTCTTTTTTGCAAACCATTTATTGGAGCTGAATACCATGAACAAAAATCAACATTCATATTTATGAATGAATGATTCAATGACTCACTCAAGATGTACTTGTTTCATTACTGGATGAATCAGCTTTCTTGAACGAATCTCTTGTATGATTCAAAGACAAATACATTTTAACAGCCCCTTTTTGCCACCTACTGGCATAACAATGTAATTTGTTGTAATAAATCTTCATTTGAAGTTCCAAATTACTTTTAAAAGGTGATTTACTCTATTTTAATCACTACCTTACACATCGTACACACAGTTTATATCTGAACTATAAACTTTTATCCCAGTACTTCTGTGATTTGAATGTTTGTAACACAGAAATAATGATACTGTGTGGTTGAAAAGACTGTGAAGCCATTTCATTCATGACAGATGACAGCTGCTCTCTTGAGGTCAATGGCAGCGTGAACACAAATTTAAATGTTCAAATCACACTGGTGTGATCGTACGCTGCACAGACGAACCAAGTGATCACAACATTGATCGCACACGTCAAGGCTGGAGGAATGAAACAGACGAATCATTGTAATTTAGGAATAGAATCACGTTAGTGTTTGAAAAGTGTTTGCGATCTATTAAATTAAAGTGTTTTGTCATGTTGGTGGTGACACCTCTCTTGCAACATTTTTAGCTATCACAGATATTATACTTATCTTTTTTGGTTTCTGATCACAAACTTTGCCAAACTTTGGAGTGCTTAGATTAGTGAGTAAGGTCCTGGCAGATGGAAAAAAAAAAGCGCATAGCAATCAATAAGCGGAATCAAAATTTAATTGAATTAATTGAACTTAATCGAATGAATCACTTACCCCCATGTCGTCCCAAACCCGTAAAAGCTTTGTTCGTCTTCGGAACACAATTTAAGAAATTTTGGATGAAAACCAGGAGGCTTGTGACTGTCCCATAGACTGTCAAGTAAATAACACTGACAAGGTCCAGAAAAGTGTGAAAGACATCATCAGAATACTCCATCTGCCATCAGTGATTCAACCGTAATGTTATGAAGCGGGGAGAATAATCTTTGTAATCAAAGAAAACAAAAATAACAAATTATTCAACAATTCCTTTCGTCTGAAGACGAACAAAGCTTTTACGGGTTTAGAACGACATGGGGGTAAGTAATTAATGACAAAATTTTCATTTTGGGGCGGAGTATCCCTTTAAGTATCCAATTTTGGAATCGGAATTCATTTTCGATTTCTTGTCAGAGCTCGTAACCCCCTACACCCTTGATAGCTGGTCTTTTGCCTGTTCCACCACCTTGTTTAAGATCTATGGCTGATAGGGCTTTCTCTCCATTAGCTCCAAAACTACGTAACTCTCTGTCCTCTGAAATTATACAAGCAAAATCTCTTAGAGTATTTCCTTTCTAACTCACTTTTTTTACAGTAGCTTTTTTTTGATTACTTTGTAATTGTTTTATTTAATTCTTGAATTGTTTTTATAGAATGTTTTATTTGTATTGTGTATCTGAATGCATTTCTTTTATATGTCTATTTTCTCTTTTGTTTTATCTTATTCTTGAAAAGCACTTTGAGATGCAACCTTTAAATGCGCTATAGAAAATAAAATGTATTATTATTATATTATTTTATTTCAGCTAGTTGTCAAGGCAACATTTCTCATTCTCATTTAGTTTAAAAATTAATATTAATAAATAAATGAAAATTCTAGATGCATTTAAAAAACAAAAACTAGTAAAAATGACAAAAACACAACAAAATTACTAAAACTTTAACATGTACAAAAAAAAATATTTACAAAAACTATAATAGTATATCAATGATAATAAAAAGCTGCCGGGTACATTTGCTGATAAATTATTGAAATATTAAATTACAATTTCATTGGGACTTCAATAAAATATTTTAGCTCAAAGAAGTATGGCTGATGAAAAAGTTTGTGAATCCCTAAACTAGTAGATCTGGAGGTGTGATGTAAACCAGGTAATAGTTTGTACAGAATCTGTGGTTGCAGTGAGATACATGCACACACACACACACACACACAGATCATGTTCTTCACTTTGACCATTTACAGTTAAAGAGCCAAACGGCTCCAAAAACAGACACAAACCCTTAAACACTACAGACACAGATAAAGACAGACAGAGACAAAGACACAACAGAGCTGGTGTGATCAGCGTGTGAGAGCACGACCCACGCTACAGAGAACTACAACAGGAAATGAGATTGCAGGAATGGAATTCCGACTTCATCCAAGATGTAGTTTAATGTCTGTAAACATTAGCGTTAGTGGGACATGAGGACCTACAACACAACAACCACGTTCCACAGATTCAACAAGCTCTGATCCCTTCAATAAGAGACCCAGAAATGACAAACGGACACTGTTATTAAAGAAACAGAAGAAAAACAAAAAATGAAAATTTGCTTAAAATGTGCTCACCCTCAGGCCGTCCAGAATGTTTATTCTGTTTCTTTATCAGATCTGGAGAAATTTAGCATTTCATCACTTGCTCACCAATGAATCCACTGCAGTGAATGGGTGCCATCAGAATGAGAGTCAAAACAGCTGATAAAAACATCACAATAATCTACAAGTAATCCACACGACTCTAGTCCATCAATTGATGTCTTGTGTAGCCACAGGCTGTGTGTTTGTAAAAAAATAAATCCATCGAGATGTTGTTAACCTTCAAACTGTTGCTTCAGGATAAAATACTAGTAGTAGTAAAATACATGCCTAGTAATACTTATATTCCATAATCCATAATAACGCGATCCAGTCCATCCCCTGTAGTCCTCTAACATCTAAATCCACCCACATATTTGTTTAGAACGGTTTTGGCTTGTAAACAGTGTTTGATCTGTGCATATTTCTCTCACTTTAGACCAGACCAGACTTTTTCAATCATTCTGACGGCACCCATTCACTGCAGAGAATCCATTGGTGAGCAAGTGATGTAATGTTATATTTCTCCAAATCTCATGAAGAAAGACACTCATCTACATCCTGGATGACCTGAGGGTGAGGACATTTTCAGCAAATTTTATTTTTTTGGGTGAACTATTCCTTTAATGCTGTCACAACAAGCAATGCGGACAGTACACTAATGAAACTTTTGTCTTCATTTACTCACTCATGTCATTACCAACAAAATAAGCAGACAAAGCAAATATTTATCATGATGTTCATGCTGTTCTTTATCATACAATGACAGCAGACAGTGATCAGGTGCTGTCGAGCTAAAAGCATCACAAAATATTTATAAAACTGTAGTCTAAATGATCCACATGCTGTATAAGAACGTTGAATGAGAAACAGATGGAAATTTAAACCGTCCCCCTCCACTATATTTCAAATCTTATTTGCATTTCCACATATTCAAAATTTGAACAACACGTTCAGTTACGAGACACGACAAACTGACATCAAACCTGCCATGACATGTTTGAATATAGATTCATCTACAGTTTGAGGAAACAATGATAGAATTTACATCTTTGTGTGAATTATAAACAGACTGACACATCTACACCTGTCATTTTGAAAGTGAAAGTGAAGCGATGCGTGGCCAAGTATGGAAAGTGAAAGTGAAAGTGACGTGACATACAGCCCAGTATGGTGACCCATACTCGGAATCTGTGCTCTGCATTTAACCCATCCAAGCACACACACACACACACACACACACACACCGTGAACACACCCCCAGAGCAGTGGGCAGCCATATTGCTGCGGCGCCCGGGGAGCAGTTGGGGGTTTGCTCAAGGATGTTTTAATACTTTAAGCATTTTTTTTTGGGTGGGGGGGGGGGGGGTACGGAGTGTCGGTAGAAGCCGATGCGCATTGCTTTATTTTTCATCGTCATCAGTCTTATATTTTTGTATATTTTGCTGGCTTGTGTACTTACATTATCCCACATGTTTCGAAGAATGTTTAAATCCAGAGAAATAAGCAATTTTAACTAGTGACATGGACCGTGTCCATAGTGTCATTGTGTCACCTGCCAATGACATCATAACCCCTTGATTTACGGTTTTGTTTTGTAGAAAAGATGGAAACACCAAAGACGCTTTAATATGTTGCATTTTAATAGACCGCACAGAGTAGCATTATAACAGAACTTTAGAATGTATCTAGTAAGATAAAACAGCGCTGCTTTTTTCCCCCACATATGCACGACCGGAAGGAGGGGAAGTGGTTGACTGTGGAATAATAAAAGCTCCGCTGCTTTCGAGACATGTGTCACGCTCGTTCAGCGGCCTTGTTTTGCTTCGACGGCTTTCAGCCTCACCCTGCCTCATTCTACTACATTAATAAATCATTAGCTCATCCATGAACATGATTTCTGCCCAAGTCCCGTTGGATTGCATCGGCTGTGGGGATGAAGATGACAACTCCCATGATTCCACACTTCCACACAGCATCATCAAACTATGCTACCTGGTCTTTGTTTATTTTGAATACGCGCCCTCTAATGGCGAAAAATTACATATTGTGCCTTTAAGTTTAAGAATTTTAAAGAGGCACTATATGATTTCTGTTCCACAATTCAAACAATCAAACGGACCTACAGAACAACTGATTGTGTTCAAACAGGTTTTACAAACACTGTGTGTATGTTAAAAACAAAAGTCTGAGAGTCGCTGGAGTGAGACTGCATGCTACACCCAATTACTGTCAACAAGCCAGTGCATCAAAACAGGAAGTGGGTGCAGATTTTAAATGGCATTTCCTTTAAAGGCTTGAGAGTGAAACTAAAACATCCTGATGATGATGATGATGCTGCTGGTGCTGTCTGGACTGATTTACACTTAACATTCACATTTCTGCATTTATGATGCATTCAAGGTTGACATGTTATAAGTAAATTTGTTTTCTGAGGATCAAACCATCAGAGTCATTCTGTAAATGAAAAATACACCCACACACGATTCTCAAACAATTCACTAGCCACTATCCTTAGCCGAGACGTCACAGACAGCAAACATTAAATATAAAACTATTTCACATCACTGTATGTATATATACATATATAAGTGGTCCGCAGCTCTGAATGCATGACCAAAATAAAAAATGCACTCTATAAATAAGTTCTGACAGCTGTTTGCGTACCGACATGGTTGACAGCTGTTAATACACAATTGCCATTTTAGATCGACAAACTGTACTATATAAGATTTCTTTTCAAACTGAGACCATGAATCTAGGCTATCCCATGCCATTTTCAAAGCACAATACAAAACTGTGACATTCATTCACTGATGCTTTATAATCAGCAGCTGCGCTAAATCCAGAAGCATGTATACTTACTTGCCGGCAACCCGCCAAAATAAAAGCCTACTGATTTTAAGTTTGAAAATGATGAAAACACTTTTATTTATTTATTTTTAGATGCTTTTATTCAAAGCGACTTACAATTGGGGAATATATAAAGCGATTCTTTTTAAAAAGGGGAAACAAAAAGTAGTAGCAAATATTTGCATTTTATTTTTAAGTTTACTATAAAATATTTGTATTTGATACTAGGCCTACCTTTAATTTTTAATAATATTATCACGCATTATTATTTCGTTTATTATTTTATAAAAAATAAAAAAACTAATTAAATGCAAAGTGCAATAATATTATAATTATTATTAATATTTTTTTTATAGTTATATTTAATGGGTCACGCTATATGCAGTGTGAGGACCAAACCAAATCTCCAACCAAAGAACCAGGCTGAAAAAAATATGTGCACTCCTGTATATATATATATTAACTATTATTAATGATTTTATATATATATATATATATATATATATATATATATATATATATATGTTATATTATTATTCCTATGATAGTAATGGCTATATATTGTAAAACAATTACATTGTGAAATAAATGAAAGTGATTTTTTTTGTAAAGACTAACTACCATTTAAACACAGATTTAACATCTACCTTTCCAGCATGACAGAAATAAAAACCAGCTGAAATGTGAAATATTTCATAAAAAACACTTAAACATTTGATCATCGTATAAAATCGAATTTAATATAATATATTAGATGAGATTATAAAAAATACTTTAATATAATTTTAATTGATTTATCATTATAACATAGAAACAACAGCTAACACATTAATCCCCAAATGTCCCACGCATCATGTATGTCGTCACGCGTTGACTTCATCAAATTGCGATCTGTTTGTTAGATCGGCCAAGTGTAGCGAGCACCGATCAAGTCATAAAATGTGATTATCGGCTGTACCAATCTCCAGCCGATTGATTGGAGCATCCCTTATATATTACAAGTAAATGAATCATTTTATTCAGTGACTTATTAAAAGCTTACACATTTCTTGTGTAAACCTACACATTTAACTGCTTATCAATTTTATATAGAGCCTATATAAAGTTGATAAGCAGTTAGATGTGTTGGTTTACACAAGAAATGTGTAAGCTTATAATAAGTCACTGAATAAAATGATTAATTTACTTGTTAAATGTTAAATTTGATTTACAGAACTTTTTATGCTGTTTTCTATCAGTTTGGACTTGAATAAAGAGAGAAAACTTGCATTTATTCTCAGCACACAGAGACTCTTTCACCTAGATATCACACTATAGAGACTGTGTCTATTCTCTGAACTAGAAAATACAAAAAACGTCCAAACCAATTTAAGAGTAACGATTTAATTGAGGTTCAACAAATAAACAGATGCAATACGGATAAACAAATGATAAAGCTTGGCTTATTGAATATCAGGTCCCTTTCTACAAAAGCACTTTTTGTGCTGATCATAATCTAGATGTGCTCTGTTTAACAGAAACCTAGCTAAAACCTGATGATTACATTATTTTAAATGAGTCTACCCCCCAATATTAATGTTATAAACATGAGCTACATCCAAAAGTGGGGAGATGTTGCTTCAATTTATAACAATGGTTTCAGTATTTTTCAGAGGGCGGGCTTCAAGTATAACTCGTTTGAAGTAATGGTGCTTCATATATCATTGTCCAGAGAAACGAGTGTTAATGATAAATCCCCTGTGATGTTTGTACTGGCTACTGTATACAGGCAACCAGGGCACCATACAGACTTTATTAAAGAGTTTGCTGATTTTATATCTGAGTTAGTGCTGGCTGCAGATAAAGTTTTTAATTGTTGGTGATTTTAAATATCCATGTTGATAATGAAAAAAGATGCATTGGGATCAGCATTTATAGACATTCTGAACTCTATTGGGGTTAGACAACACGTCTCAGGACCTACTCATTGTTGAAATCATACTCTAGATTTAATACTGTCACATGGAATTGATGTTGATGGTGTTGCAGCTGGAGGAAAAAAAAAACTAGAGGTATTTTGTATTGCTTGGCGGGAAAGTAGCCTATCCTACAGAAAAGCATTAAAAACTGCTAGATCTGATTACTTTTCGTCTCTTTTAGAAGAAAACAAACATAACCCCAGGTATTTATTCAATACAGTGGCTGAATTAATGAAAAATAAAGCATCAACAAGTTTTGACATTTCTCAACAGCACAGCAGTAATGACTTTATGAACTACTTTATTTCTAAGATTGATACTATTAGAGATAAAATAGTAAACGTGCATTTGTCAGCTACAGTATCGCATCAGACGGTGTACTATAGATCCCTGAGGAACAGTTCCACTCATTCTCTACTATAGGAGAGGAAGAATTGTATAAACTTGTTAAATCATCTAAACCAACAACATGTATATTAGACCCTATTTCATCTAAGCTCCTAAAAGAGGTGCTTCCAGAAGTCACAGATCCTCTTCTGACTATTATTAATTCCTCATTGTCATTAGGATATGTCCCCAAAACCTTCAAACTGGCTGTTATTAAGCCTTTCATCAAAAAACCACAACTTGACCCAAAAGAACAAGTTAATTATAGACTGATTTCGAATCTCCCTTTTCTGTCCAAGATACTAGAAAAGGCAGTATCCTCACAATTAAATTCCTTCTTAGAAAAAAATGGTATCTGTGAGGATTTCCAGTCCGGATTTAGACCGTATCATAGTACTGAGACTGCTCTCCTTAGAGTTACAAATGACCTGCTCTTATCATCTGATCGTGGTTGTATCTCTCTATTAGTGCTATTGGATCTTAGTGCTGCGTTCGACACTATTGACAACAACATTCTTTTGCATAGACTAGAAAACTTTGTTGGAATTAATGGAAGTGCCTTAACATGGTTTAAATCGTACTTATCCACCTTTTTCCTCAACGCGGAAGTGAGCCAATGGGTGAGACTTCCGTTTCATTATCCACCATAGGTAAATAACAAGGAGAATAACAACGTGCAGTAAATGGTAAAACGGTTCTTAATTAAGATAACAGATTAAAATAATATCAATATCAAACAGCAAAACTAACTGTTTTGTACAGCTAAAAATAGCTGGACGCAAATGAGACCGGAAGCTTTACCCATATAATTTACAAATGGCGGCACCGATTTTTACGTCAGGAAAAAGGTGGATATGACCACCATCAATTCATAGCAGTGAATGAAGAGGTATCATATCGATCACAAGTGCAGTATGGAGTACCTCAAGGCTCAGTACTAGGGCCGTTACTCTTCACGCTTTACATGCTACCCTTGGGAGATATCATCAGGAAACACGGTGTTAGCTTTCACTGTTATGCTGATGATACTCAGCTCTATCATTTTTCGCGGCCTGGCGAAACATACCAATTTGAAAAACTAACGGAATGCATAGTCGATATAAAAAACTGGATGACGAGTAATTTCTTACTGCTAAATTCTGAAAAAACAGGTGTTAATTATAGGACCTAAAAACTCTGCATGTAATGACCTAGAACGCTGTCTAAGACTTGATGGCTGCTCTGTCAAATCTTCATCATCAGTTAGGAACCTAGGTGTGCTATTTGATAGCAATCTTTCCTTAGAAAGCCACGTTTCTAGCATTTGTAAAACTGCATTTTTCCATCTCAAAAATATATCTAAATTATGGCCTGTGCTCTCAATGTCAAATGCACAAATGTTAATCCATGCAATTATGACCTCAAGGTTAGATTATTGTAATGCTTTATTGGGTGTTTTTTCTGCACACTTAGTAAACAAACTCAAGTTAGTCCAAAATGCTGCAGCTAGAGTTCTTACTAGAACCAGGAAGTATGACAATATTAGCCCGGTTCTGTCAACACTGCACTGGCTCCCTATAAAACATCGGATAGATTTTAAAATCTTCCTTATTACTGATAAAGCCCTGAATGGTTTAGCACCTCAGTATTTGAACGAGCTCTTGTTTAAAAAGTTAATGTACTTGCTACATCATTAGAAGAATGGCATCTACGCTCATATTAGTCTGTTTCTCTCTTATTCCGAGGTCACCGTAGCCACCAGATCCAGTCTGTATCCAGATCAGAGGGTCACTGCAGTCACCTGGATCCAGTACGTATCCAGCCCAGATGGTGGATCAGCACCTAGAAAGGACCTCTACAGCCCTGAAAGACAGCGGAGACCAGGACAACTAGATGAGCTGCAGAGACAGATCCCCTGTAAACACCTTGTCTCAGACGACCACTGGGACTAAACCACAAGAAACAGATGATTCTTCTGTACAATCTGACTTTGCTGCAGCCTGGAATTGAACTGCTGGTTTCGTCTGGTCAGAGGAGAAGTGGCCCCCCGACTGAGCCTGGTTTCTCCCAAGGTTTTTTCTCCATTCTATCACCGATGGAGTTTTGGTTCCTTGCCACTGTCGCCTCTGGCTTGCTTAGTTGGGGACACTTCATTTACAGCAATGTCGTTGACTTGATTGCAAATGATTGCACAGATACTATTTAAACTGAACTGAGATGAATGACATCACTGAATTCAATGATGAAATGCCTTTAACTGTCATTTTGCATTTTTGACACACTGTTTTCCTTATTAATGTTATTCAGTTGCTTTGACACAACATTTTTTGTTTAAAGCGCTATATAAATAAAGGTGACTTGACTTGACTTAACTTAATCTTTTCCCAGGCATTTTGTTTTCATAGTTAGACAGATACCGCTAGTATCATTATAGGCAGGGGTGCACATAATTTTTATTCATAAGAGAACCTGGAGATTTGGTTTGGTCCTCACACTATAGCGTGACCCATTAAATATAACTATAATTTTTTTTATTAATAATCTTTATAATATTATTATATTATAATATTATTGCACTTTATTATTTAGTACTTTTTTAAAATAAAAAATAAACTTCATAATAATGTATGATAATAGTATTAAAAATAAAAGGTAGGACTAGTATTAAACAAATACAATTATTTTATAGTAAACTTAAAAATAAAATGCTAATATTTACTACTACTTTCTTTGTTTGCCTTTTTAAGAAGAATTGCTTTATATATTCCCCAACTGTAAGTCGCTTTGGATAATAGCGTCTAAAAATAAATAATAAAAGCATTTTCATCATTTTCAAACTTAAAATCAGTAGGCTTTTATTTTGGCGGGTTGCCGGCAAGTAAGTATACGCGCTTCTGTATTTAGCGCAGCTGCTGATTATAAAGCATCAGTGAATGAATGTCACAGTTTTGTATAGTGCTTTAAAAATTGGCATGGGATAGCCTAGATTCATGCTCTCAGTTTGAAAAGAAATCTTATAGAGATTTGAATTATAGAGAAATGAGAATTGTTAACGCTATTGTTAACAACCATTTTAGTCGCAGTTTGGAGCCCTGTAATACATGAACTAACATTAACTAATGGAACCTTGTTGTAAAGTGTTTCTGCTTATTTAATAGAATACAAGATAACAAAGGTCAAAAACAATTATAACAACAACTATTTTATGTTTGGGGACAGAACCGGTGAAAATGTTGGCAGGGCAAGTAAAAATGTGAACTGGGCCAGTAGAAATAATCCTTAGTGTTGAGCCCTGAAGGGTATTTTGAAATATGTGATATTTAAACATTTTTATAATATAATATTTCTTTAATGTTTTATTTCTTAGCGTGACAGAAATAGAAACGAGATGAAAAATATGAAATGTTTCATAAAAACATTTGATCAATGTTTAAATATGAATAATATAATACACATGCTGAAAATAAGATAAATACACATACACACTTTTCTTACACAAAAATTTGTTAAAAGAAATTGATATTGTTCTTGTTATTATTGGTAAAAATGGTACAATTATATTAATAACAATATTTGTGATAAAAACAATTAACACTTTAATGTTAGCATTATCTTTTGTATTATATATTTTGTTATTAGTCAATGAATTGTTAAGACAACTCATCCTAGTGTGTAAGCAAACTAAAGCCTACTCTTGCCATTATGACTTTGCTGGTCCATAAACCATGCAGTAACAAAGTTATATTGGATTTGCTCTGTTAACTTCTGAAGGATATGCGTCTGTTTGCCCTCATGTACACTGCGAGAGTGAGAGACATTTCCTCACCTGAATGAGTGCGGGAGGTGGAAACAGGGACAGAAAGTACAGAAGCAAGGGAAAACATGCAGAAATCCGCCATCAACATACACAGATATTCCAAGGAGACTTGAGAACATCTGACTATGTTAACAGGAAACGTGTATTGAGGTTTACATGAAAACACTGGTAAATTTTCAGTCCACGTATAGCAGATGAGCACAACACAAAGACAGGAAACCACCTCATTCATTTAACTCATTATGCTTTGATGGTTTTCCCAAATACTCCAAAACCACTGCATTTCTCAGCAGTATTCCTGGAAAACTAGTCCAATCCATTCGCCTGAGTCATCTGTGTCATCTGTCCTCTGGAGGATAAATAGCATCTGTGACACATCCCTATGAGCCGAGTTAAACATTACTGAAGAGGAAGAGTCGTGTGTCATTAGAGGTCAGGTCACACCCTGCTAGAGACGCGGTCAGCGTGCTGCCAGACGGGCCTGTGGAAGTGGAGAACACCTCATGAATGCACCCCTGACCTCCTTCAAATGCAGCACTGGGACATTTTCTTCCTCTGCAAATCAACACTGGACAAACCACTGTTTTACTGACCGCCCTCCTCCTCTGACGCTCTGAAAGCTCCATCTATCCTGGTTTACTACAACATTCATTACATTAACCAGCATTAAACGGCTGCGTGGAGAGTTTAGAAAGGTGCATCACAACAATAGCCTAAGACAACAACTAAACAGACAGTTGACTAGTTAACATTATTTAAATCTAATTGTAATTTTTCTGAAGAAAAAAAAAATTAAGGAATTATGATTCATAGTTCCAGGTTTGCTTGTACTTGTTTGTAGAGTTGCACAATTTGGACAAAAAAATTGTGATAATATAAGTAATATATAAGTAATAATAATAATAATATCAAATTACAAAACCAATATTTATGCCTGTCTTAGTTTAATTTCAAGTCTGTCTCAGTTTCACTAAGTACTTCTGATTACAACTTTGGGAAGATGGTTTGTGCATGTTGGGTTTCCATGCATGATTACATTTATTATGTAGGTCTAACATATTTCACAATAAGATCATGAACATGAATTGAGAGTAAATACAGACAGAGTTGATCTGAAATGTGAGTGAAGAAAGGAAACATTGACCCAAATTCGGAAATAGTGACACAAATTTTGATTCTTCATGTGATATTTAAAGTGAACTTCCATCTGGTTTGCATTATCTCACTGCTTCCCAGGAATATGGAAAAACAAGCAGTGCTGCAGTTCATTCAGCCAAATCAGGAAGTGATTTGGAGCAGTTTCCTGTTTCCTTGTTGCTCCCTCTTCCAGAAGCTCCTGACCCCTGAAGGCCCGACAGCATTTCCTCTAGACACAAGCTCCCTCAGGAAACTCCATATATGTATGCAACCATGCGGTGAGCCTCTGCTCCCTTCCGTCAGCACATCAGCCTGATATTAGTCTGCTAACCATGTCACCATTATTCACAGAAGCACTCTACAAACACCCATAATGCATTTTGTGAAGAGAGATATTAGGATTTAAGGACGCCAGTTCAACAAAGAGCATTTAAACATGACCTGACTTTCAGAAAAATCAATTGTCTATGTGTACAAATAAGTGCATGTGGCAAATAACTTGGTTAGTGGAGTGTAAATTTCTCTGTAAATCAGTCATCAGTTTATTTCCTGAAGAGTGAATGACCAAGGACAGATGGGTGTTTGAAAACATGTTTTCAAACAGTTGTTATACAGCACAACAGATGTACAAATCCCATTCATTTTTACCATAGGGGACTGATTTGTAGCAATAACTCATAACCCGTTAAAGACAGACCTACCTTGAGCTACAAGGTTGTTAACTGATGGTATTTGCTTCAGCTGAAGCCATTAATTTTTTAAATAATTGTTTTTACCAGTGGAAATCGTCTCCAGTTACTCGTGTAACCTTAGTTCCCTGAGAGGAGGGAAGGAGACATTACGTATGGGGAAACCCTTCCTCAAAATGCTGAAGCCTGATTCAATCACTCTATTGCTCTGCAGTAGCCAATGGCATCCGACCATTCGCCTGATTGGCTGGCTCAGACCTATATAAGTGATTCTGAATACCTCAGAATCTTTTGACTGAGCGAGAGCTATTGAAGCCGTAAGGAGGTTTTTTCTTTTTCCCCTCACACGGCCATCTACATAATGTCTCGTTCCCTCCTCTCAGGGAACTAAGGTTACACGAGTAACTGAAAAAGTTTCCTTAGCCGGTCTCTCTACATTACGTATGGGGAACGTATAATATCCCGCCGTGTGAAAAATAGTGCCGCCAAACTCGCACATAGCCGATGCAGAGGGCTAGGCACTAAGACAGTTCAGCGCGCTCGCCCCTCCCCCTCTAGGTCGGGTATCGGACCTAGTTGAAAACTCAGATGCAGTTTTTGGCAGTGAGCTAACACGGCACCGGTCGACTCCCTGCACAGTCAAGCAACATTGAACTGGTGTGATATGGGAGTGGAAATAAGGCAGCAAAACTTGTTGGAGCTTGAAAAACACTGCCAGCCTTAATAAGTGGGCATAAATAAATGGGAACACTTCAGGATGTGTGCTTGTTTCACTTGGTAAATGACTTCACTTACACAAGAGAATAAATATGATGCTGGACCGTCTCGCCTAGACAACCTAGTTGAAACCATGTTCGTATATAGCTGTGCCAAACCAGGGCGTCAGAGCCTCGAGACATGAATACGTTATGACAAGGCGCTCCATCCCTCTCTTCACGCCTGTGGTGGGACTATTTGCAACGGCCTCAAATGCAGCGAGCCCAGCCAGAAGGTGGAGGCTGCAGCTGCCATTAGACCAAGCAGTCTTTGAAACATTTTCAGAGGAACCGCCTTGCCTTGCACAAAAGAGGCGAGTGTATTGTGAATGGGCTGGATTCTCTGCTCTGATAAGCACACGATCATCGTGACGAGTTCTAAACCAAAAACTGGTGGAGCGCGACCAGCATATCTGGCCAATCACTGAGCTGATGACGATCTGGACCTTGACCTGGGAGAAGGAGTGTCAGATCATTTGGGGAGGAGGTGCGGTAACATCTTTGACTGCTTTAGTGCTTCTGTATACTTCTCAGAATAAATCTCCACCACGACTCCAAAGAGACCCTGCGGGCTCACCGGGGCATCGAGGAGCTGCCTCTTCTCTGCATCTCACATCTCCATCAGTCACAGGTGACGATACAGAACCACAAGGCTGCCCATATTGCGGCCAATTCCCTGGGCGACCTTTTTAGATGTGGCCAAGGCTAGATCAGCTGCTGTCCGCAATTTGCAGAGTGACTCTTGGACCGGGCCTTCATCGTCCAGGGACCTCAGCAGTCGCTTCTGGAATACCTGCAAAACTGCCATCGTGTAGAGGGCAGATGCTGCAGAAATATTTGCTTTTTCAGTGATGTGAGCTGTGGCCTGACATGGCTTAGAAGGCAATGAGACGGTTTTCCTGCCTCAGGACGGACATAGGTGAGCAGCAACGGCATCCTCAACTATAGAGGCGGTCGTGTGTACCCTCTTTTCTCCGCCTCCTCCACTGCCGTGAGAAGCTAAGTTCCTTGTGCATGAGGCTCGGGCTGAGTGAGGGGAGTGCCATGAATGAGTGAGCTTCTCATGGAGCTCAGGGAAGAAAGGGGCGGGTCTCTGTGGAGCGTCCGCTTGGCGGCTCGCGCAGAGGAAAAACCCGTCCATCCAAACGTTTTGACAGCTGTTCAGGGGCTGCCCAGTCCAAATCAGGTGAAACCTTGGACGCCATTGGCTATCGCAAAGCAATAGAGTGATTCAAACAGGCTTTAGCATTTAGTTGAAAAGGGTTTCCCCATATGTAATGACGAGAAACCCACTCGAGAAGGGAACCAATTACTTGTGACTCTTCAAAAAATCTCCAACAGAGAATCGAAACAAGCAAATCACACCAAAAGCACTATGATTGATGTTATTGAGTCAGAGAGAGAGAGGTTGCCAGGTCTATGTAACAAAACCAGACCAAAAATAGTCCTATCCAAATATCAACATTCAACATATGCCTGTCCCATACCTAAAGTACATATTTTACATTCAATGTTATAAGTTGTCGACAATTTCAACTAGCAGCAATCATAAACCATCTGTTTTCATAAATGAGCTCAAAGGCCCTCCCTCAAACAGCTCATAATCTAACACAGTTTTATCATTGGTAGAACATAAAATATTTCAGTGTATGCTTTTCAGTCAATTACAATGCATGCAATATGACAAACCTTTAAAACATAGGAAATAATCAGTTTACAAGTATCGCAATTGTGTGGGAAAACTGCAAACTTGGCAACACTGAGTGAGAGAGAAAGAGAGAGAGGAGAGAGAAACATAAAACTTATTTCTATATAATCAAAATCTTTAAATCAATAGTTTCTCCTAGGGCTCGCGATATAATTTTTTTCAATAATGGTAATATGGTTTTTAAACACATTTCCGATATTTCGATATACATTACCAGTATTTCACATACACTGATTTACAGTGGGGCTCGAACGTTTGGGCACCCCTTGCAGAATCTGTGAAAATGTGAATAATTTTCAAAAAATAAGAGAGATCATACTAAATGCATGTTATTTTTTATTTAGTACTGTCCTGAGTAAGATATTGTACATTAAAGATGTTTACATTTAGTCCACAAGACAAAAAAAATTCTGAAATTATTAAAATTACCTCATTCAAAAGTTTGGGAACCCTTGGTTCTTAATACTGTGTGTGGTTACCTGGATGATCCACGACTGTTTTTATGTTTTGTGATGGTTGTGCATGAGTCCCTTGTTTGTTCTGAACAGTTAAACTGAGAACTGTTCTTCAGAAAAATCTTTAAGGTCCTGCAGATTCTTCAGTTTTCCAGCATCTTTGCATATATGATTTTTTATGTTTTTTAAGAGAATTCTTTAAAAACATAAAAAATCTTACTGTTCAAAAACTTTTGACTGGTAGTGTATATTAGCCTATAGTTCGAAGTTAAAGATATTAATTTTAATTAGGTAGTCTGAGACGATTATTTAACAGTGTTTTCACATTTATTGTTTGTATGAAGGCTAAATAAAAAAATTAAAAAATATGTTTTTTTTTCTAAAATATTATATGGTTTTAAATGAGGTGTCATAGACTTAGCAAATTAATTTTTCATAAGTTTGTATACACAGACATCTGTAGTGGGCGTTATTGGCCATTTTTACGAGGCTTTTTTAATAGTGTTCATATTGATATCGGAATTATAAATATAATTAAGAAATATTTCGTGATATAAATTCTGGCCATATCATCCAGCCCTAGTTTCTCCATTGTTTTTAATTGGATGTCAAGTGAAACGGATTATTTTTCTTGTCATCACAAAATTATTATTGTCAGCTGCCAGCCACCATCCAGATATTAGGGCTGTGCAATTAATCACATGCGATTGTCAAGGGCATCTTGTCAGTAAAGCCGGTTCCATGATTAGTAGTAAATGTGCATCACCTGCTTTCAGATGGAGCAGCATTTAATACACAGAGCCATAGTTCACTGACAAGCTAGGCAATATCACGTTCATAATCGAATGCCATTCATCTGCGATTATGAATGCGATATTGCCTAGCTTGTCAATAGCGATTAATTGCACAGCCCTACCAGATATTTAACATACTAAAATGAAATATCAGTTGCTCTCACAGATCTGATGAGATTCTCCATTCTCCAATATGACTAAACAGCACTGAAAAAAGCATAAGCATTCATCAGTCAAAGACAACTTAACAATGCAACAGTTGACTAGTAGAGCGAGACATTACTGTACACATGGCCAATGAACTGGACATGAGACTTTCTGTAAAGCAGGGTGTGACCGCCAATAACATCTACCACAGACGAGATTTCACTCAGAGAATACACTGGTTTCCTCTGCTGTTTGAAGGTGCGTGTTGTGGAGCATTGAACCATGACGGGACTGTGGCTACTTCTCCAAAACATGCGCAATTCTGTCAAATGCTGGTGAAGCAATCAGGTTAAAAATAACAAACTGCCACACAGGGACATGAAGATGTTAGCAAACAACACTTGCAATCACAAATCAAGCACAAATGTATTTGTTCTACTCATATCTATCAAAGTACAATGTAATACCATCACTATTGCTGCATCATATTCACAAGTGTTTATATAAGTATAATAACGACAATAATAATAACAAGCACATAACACTTAATTGCACATTCATTAAACAAATACTTATGAGTCCTCCCCTTATGAACATTTACCATAGTAATCACAAGTGGAATATGGTGAAAGTACTATGATTAAAGTTTATTAAATGAAAGTGGGATAGTTTACCATCAAAGTACAATCTAATTCCAAAATGGTATTATGGTACAGTATTTTCACAGTAAATTCCTTTTAAGAGTTAATAATAATAGCAAACTCTTTTTTTTCATCAGAAGTGGAGAATAACTTAATTGCTGCACTTAAAACATAAACAAATACTGCCTGCCAAAATACCATAGTACTATGGTTATATTTTATAAATGAAAACGGGATCTTTATCAAACAGGAGTTTCTCATTTTAATAACAGTGGTTGTTAGTAACAAATTACCAGTTATCACAAAATACTGCATTATATTTTTGGAAAAATACAAAAACACTGAATGTGAGATAAAGCCACTGCTTTACTAAAAAAATAAAATTAGTATCATTGAGACATTAAGCAGTTTAATTCAGAAATATTTTTATTTTATTACTTATTACAGAAATTGTAGTTTTAGTAATTTTGTTGTGTTTTTATCATTTTTATTTGTTACTGACTTGTTACTGACTGTTTTTGTTTTGTTTTGTTTTTTATATGTCTTTTTATTGATTTTTATTTCAGTGTTGTAGTTATATTATTATATGAAGTTAAAGGGATAGTTCACCCAAAAATCAAAATTATGTCATTAATGACTCACCCTCATGTCGTTCCAAACCCGTGAGACCTCCGTTCATCTTCGGAACACAGTATAAGATATTTTAGATTTAGTCCAAGAACTTTCTGTCCCTCCATTGAGAATGTATGTATGGTATACTGTCCACGTCCAGAAAGGTAATAAAAACATCTTCAAAGTAGTCCATGTGACATCAGAGGGTCCGTTAGAATTTTTTGAAGCATCGAAAATACATTTTGGTCCAAAAATATCAAAAACTACGACTTTATTCAGCATTGACTTCTCTCCCGGGTCTGTTTGGAGCTCGTTCACAGCACATCCGGTTCGCGAACGAATCACTCGATGTAACCGGATCTTCTTGAACCAGTTCACCAAATCGAACTGAATCGTTTGAAACGGTTCGCGTCAACAATAAGCATTAATCCACAAATGACTTAAGCTGTTAACTTTTTTAACATGGCTGACACTCCCTCTGAGTTCAAACAAAAACCAATATCCCGGAGTAATTCATTTCCTCAAACAGTACACTGACTGAACCGAGCCAGATAACGAACGAATGATTGACTCGTTCTCGAGTCAAGAACCGTTTCTGTCGGACACGTGCGATTCGAGAACCGAGGAGCTGATGATACTGCGCATGCGTGAAGCAGACTGACACACAGCGCGTCTGAACCGAACTGGTTCTTTTGGTGATTGATTCTGAACTGATTCTGTGCTAATGTTATGAGCGCGGGGTAAACCGAAGGCTTGAATCAAGGGCAATCATCGCCAATGAAGTCATTACGTCGACCGCGCGCAAAAAGAACTGTGTGAACCGTTTTCGGCAACCGGTTTATTGAATCAAACTGTCCGAAAGAACCGGTTCGTGGAGAAGAACAGAACTTCCCATCACTACCGGTGATCCGAAAAAAACCGATGCAACCGGTTCTTGACTCGAGAACGAGTCAATGTTTCGTTCGTTATCTGGCTCGGTTCAGTCAGTGTACTGTTTGAGTAAATGAATTACTCCGGGATATTGATTTATTTGAACTCAGAGGGAGTGTCAGCCATGTTAAAAAAGTTAACAGCTTAAGTCATTTGTGGATTAATGCTTATTGTTGACGCGAACCGTTTCAAACAATTCAGTTCGATTTGGTGAACTGGTTCAAGAAGATCCGGTTACATCGAGTGATTCGTTCGCGAACCGGATGTGCTGTGAACGCGCTCATAACAGACCCGGGAGAGAGAAGTCAATGCTGAATAAAGTCGTAGTTTTTGTTATTTTTGGACCAAAATGTATTTTCGATGCTTCAAAAAAATTCTAACGGACCCTCTGATGTCACATGGACTACTTTGAAGATGTTTTTATTACCTTTCTGGACGTGGACAGTATACCATACATACATTCTCAATGGAGGGACAGAAAGCTCTCGGACTAAATCTAAAATATCTTATACTGTGTTCCGAAGATGAACGGAGGTCTTACGGGTTTGGAACGACATGAGGGTGAGTCATTAATGACATAATTTTGATTTTTTGGGTGAACTATCCCTTTAAACTAAATAAAATTGAAACATGTTGCTTTGGCAACTAGCTGAAATAAAGTTTAAGGTTTTTTTATATTTTACTTTATGTCAGTTGATGTTTATTTTATTTAAGTAAAATGTTTTTTTTAATGCTTTTAGTTTTAGTTAACTATAATAACCCTGGTAGAGGGTCAGTGATTCTAACACATCATGTTCAAGAACTGATGTTTGTCTTACACTGTACAATAGTTCTAAAATAACATTCAATTTCAGTTTTCTACTTCAAAATTTAATATTTAGTTCAACGTGTTACTGGTATACCAATTTACAAGTAATTTCTGAGTGAATATTAGGTGACACTTTAGTTGAAGCCTTTTTATAAAACATTATAAAAGGTATTCATAAGGTATGTTGCAAATATAATGCATTATATCTTTTTATAAAAAAAGTGTAACAAAGGTTAGAATGCATCATAATATTTGCAGATTCCTTGTTACATCTGAAACTGGTTGTTTGTCATGTGGTTTAATGCATAATACTTTCTAAAGGCGTAACTATGAATAGATAAGGTTTATAACTGTGGTTACAGTTATTCATGAGATCATTATGAGGTGTGTTACAAGGCAAAATTAATGCATTAAAACACTTTTATGATGCATTATATATTAAGGCTTCAAGTTTTAGATTAGATTAAACTTTATTGTCACTGTGCAGAGTACCAGTCCATGTACAACCCAAACTGAGTGATATTTAAATGCAAAGCTGTTACTCGACCTCATATAAACGTGTCCAGCTGTACTGTGGTACATATGGAAATGAAGAGCCTCACGCTCAGAGCCAAACACGTGCCCAGGCGATGCAAGCTCTTGCAGCCGGAGTGCGTTTACTGTGCCGTACAGAGATTAGATTAGACCTGTGGGACTGTGTGTGTGTGTGTGTGTGTATATGTGTTCTGCTTTTAATCTGAGTCAAATAACAACTCAATGACAGCAGCAAACACGCATTCACCTCTTGCATAAGACCTGTATGAAGCTAAGGAACAGAACAACAACATCACACACACACACACACACAGAGAGAGAGGCTTCACAACACAAATGTTCAATTGTAAATGTCATGCACACTCAAAAAGAAATTGAAAGAGACAAATGGTACAGAGAGCATCTTCCCAGTGTTTATCGTGTTTACATCAGTCAAACCACATGCCAGCAGTCAAACTGAGAAAACAGAACACATGTCTGTCTGTGTCTCTAGAAAATCACATGCATTTCTGTTTTAGTCGGAAAGAATGATTCCATCAGCATGTTCTATTTGTTGCAATGCCTGTATAAATGATTTCAGATGCAGAACAAACTGAGAAAAAAAAAGAAGAAAAAAAAAACAGCCGTAACGTTTATGAGTCCAGGGCTAATAATGCTCTGCTGTTTCTAAACATCCACAGCTGAAGTGAGACACACACATCTGTGCACTAATCTGTGACTATGTGAATTAAAATACGTTTAATACACGAATATAACGATCTGAACGCACAGTCTCAGTATTTTCACGCATCTGGATTTGCAGCTATTTGAGGCTCACTGCATTCAAACTAAGCTGAGCGTCATTCAAACAAATAAGACATTATTTTCCGTGTGATATGATAAAAAAAAATGATTTATACATATCTGCACTGACAGCTAAATTACAATATTACGCATTCATTTGTGATTTTTATTTATATAAATGTCCACAGATTCTTACAATAGACAGTGAGCGCGCAGAGCGCGACGGTGCGATTTCACTCAGAATAGGGAAAGCGGTCTCGCGCAGAAACCTGCGCGCTCCAGAACTTACCGATTTTTATTTTGACACTCTGGAAAACCCGAAGACCTTCCTCTTCGACCGCCATGCTCGCAGCTCCAGTTCTTTCCCGTTCACTATCCGCCTCTTTCTCTCTCTCTCTCTCTCTGTATTCCAACGCGGACGGTGACTCACCGGACTGTGCAGGACGCCGCGAACGTAAAGCTCAAACGCGACCGTTTCTCGAGGGGGAATGGCCTGGAAAAAGCTTCTCTCGTTCTAATTGGATGACAGCGCGGGCGCGTCATTGAGTAGGCGGAGAATATCACATTACATTCTGTCTACAGTTAAAGCGTCGCGTCAAAATCTTTCTAGTTTCGTCGCGTCGCGTTGATTGCTGTGTGACATGTTACCCAAATTAGTCATCCTTACAGCATTAATAATCTTTGATTTTCTTTTATTTCTATTTAAATGCCATACTGCTCTCCTATGCTCGCTGTAATTGAACTCTGACAATGAAGTTCAATCTAAAAATTTCTTTCTTGTTTGGTTCTGCACAATTCTGAGACTTTTGTACTTCTGAGTTCTGCCCTACTTTGTTTCTATTAATAACACAAGCATGTTTTCGGACAAGAGTCATCCTTGCTCAAGGCGTAACCAAATATTCAGAATAGAGGGAAAAGCCAAGTGTGTTATGAATGAAAACCTCATATTAATCGTTTAAAAACGATGGCATAAAAAAAGCATAGTTTCCATTATACTATAGTTATTGTTACTGTAAAATCATAATATATGAATGTGGGATCTGCACAGTGGCAGAATCGTTGTCTCTTGAATAACACCACTCCGTTCCCATTTAATACAAATAACTGACATTTTAGTGTATACTAGTACTCTGGTGAATCCTGTGGCGAATGTAGGTGCTAGATCTGATTCTCATCAGGCTCATTGAAAATATGCTTATACACAAAATAAAAAAACATGGGAGCAATGATAATGTGAAATGCAATCCACTGAAAGTTCATCTACATTGTTACCAGTCAATGAAATCTCATCTGGCTTGTGAAGAGAGAACGAGAGTGTAATTTAAACCTGTGAAACAGATCTCATGTCATATGTCCATTCAGGCTACAAAGTGCAGATTTGTCCGTGAGCCTCTTACTGAAGGATCATGAAGTCCAGGGTGATGTTTTAATAACTCTGTACCTGCTGTTATCCGGACTAGAACTGTTGGGCCTCTATCATGTGGGCTTTTCTGGGCTAAATGTTGGACTTAAGCTCACTGAACCGATTCCCTAATTCTCACCAGATGCATCATCCTTCCAGGACAGGCGGCAGTCTTGTCAGCAGTGAAGAGGAAGACACCGAGAATGGACTATTGTTGCCACACTGCTTCCATTAGCTGTGGCTGTAGGTATTAGTGTCTGACCCTTTTAAAATAGCACCAGGGCTAATTGCATTGCTCCAGCATGTCAGCATGCAACAGTCAATGCGAGGTGTTTCTAGAAAAGGAGTGATGTCTGCATGGATGAAATTGATAGACTTCTGAAAATGAGCATGCTTTGACGCATATACAAAGCATGCTGAGACAAACAATACTTTGTCCCACAAGTAGCCACATGCAAATTTCTCAGTGAAGGGAGTTTACAGACACACGCAGGGCACTGTGTAATGGGGGCAATGTAACCGTCTATTTGATGTTTTTACTTTAGTCAAAACAGCACTGACTACGCCCTGTGGTAAACCACCAGGAGTGTGTGTGTGTGTGTGTGTGTGTGTGTGTGTGTTTGTTTGTTTGTGTGTGTGTGTGCATCAGCATCAGCACAATGACTAAATCTAAATGTAATTTAGCACTCACTTCTATCCAAAGCACTAGTTTGTGTAGCCACATTTGCACTGTCAAATTATTATTTCACTCATGGATTTTGATGATGATCAAAAATCATGTTCAAATGTGATTATCAGGCTTTTGAGAAACGTTTATTTGTTCATCTCTCAATCATAATTGTATTGCATTGCTTTATATATTTTGATCATAAAACTAAGCATTAAAGTATCATATTAATACATATTTTTGTAGAAATAGAGTGACGACCAATATTAATATAATTTTATGTAAGTTGTCTACTATACTGTTATAAAAATCTCAATGATTTACATTACGAGCATCATAATTTCCTCATATAAATATCAGCATCTGCACCAAATTCCATATTTTTGCTCCATATTCTCACTGTATGAGCTATAGCCTTATGGATCTTAAATGATACTCAACACAAAACACATATACATAGTTTTTCCTTTTAGACTTTTGAAGATATCATTCATATATATTCAATAAACTAGATTTTTTTAAATTATTTGATATATCAGACTCTACTGGGTTAAAATGCATTGTAAATCTGCTCAGCACACATAAAAATTACTTTAATGGATAAGTCAGGAATTTCTTTTGTTGAATGAACTGTTTAGGGAACACTTTCATTTCTTAATTTAGCTCATAAGCATGCACTCATCTGATGTCTGATAGGCCACATTTACACAGTCAACCCGATTATTCCACTGCAAATCTTGTTGCATGCATATAAACAGCACATTTTTCACATCCAATTTTTGCCACTTTCCAATGTAGTTATCTGATATCCAATCATCTGACCTAAAACTAAGTGCTCATATTCAATTTCCCTCCTATTTTTATATCAGTGGCAAAAAACATTAGCAGATATGCAAATGTCAGGTCTGTGTACAAGGCCTTGCCGTGTCCCTTGTCTCTGAATGTGTGAGGATTAGGGAGACAGATGTTCTTTTTATATACTGAGAGATCAGTGCTTTAATTTCACTCACAAGTCAAAGAAACAATAGACATGAGCTGGAAATAGCAGCTCAGATCAGCACGCACACACACACACACACACGCACACACAAAATTACAGAGCTGACATGTCTTGTTGCAGGGGTGGAAATACTTCACTGCGAGCACTGGATTCAGGATGAGAAAGCACAGAGATAGTATGTCCATATGGAGATTAACGTGAGAAATAAAGTGGATCTCTCTAGAATGAGGAATGTTTTGAGTCCCTAATACAACACATCCAAATGAAATGCGGAAAACACATCAGTAAAATCCATATTCATAAAGCTTCCGTTGTGCAGTTTTAATATATTTCTATAATCGCTTCCATCCCAGATTCTCATACTTCTGTACAGCAAACACTAGAAGTCATTACACGCTCTGTAGTTATTTTGTTTCACTTGCTTACATTCAGTGCTTTGGTAATACGAGTGTATTGTTGTGGTAATTGTGCAATTTGTTTTTGTAAACTGCACAGTAAATCCTTTTTAGCTGTCTCTCCTGTAAGAAAAGAGAAATCAGAAATGAGATCCTTTTCATTTAACTCCGTTGTTCTCCTTGATAGCAATTAGATTAAATAGAGAAATAGAGATGTTTGAGACAGAATTATACCGCTTCTCGGATGTTTTCTCTTGGAAACAAAGACTATTGTGTCACAGTAATCTCACATGTGTCTCCTTTAGAGTTCTTAGAAGAGAACAGCAATGTCTCAAACTGTCTGCAGTCAAATGTCATATTCTGAAATATGAAGAATATGACTATTTCTCATCAAAGGTTTCAACTTCAAAACACAAAAGTGCACAGTTTGGCACATAGAAAGTGAAACATCCTCTTAACTTTTGAAAACATTATGATGTAGGTTTTTGTTGTGTTTTTGATGATTAGAAACTAAATGAATATATGATTTTTTCTAATTCATGGAAGTGAATTCACTAGCAGTCAAAAGTTTGGACACATTGCTGAATCTATATGTTTCTGATCCAAACTTTTACACTGAAATGCTGAAACATTTCAAAACCTATATATTATGCACAATTTTTTAATGTATATTTTTGAGTAGATAGTAACTACTCATTATCAATTCATCATCAGCTACTCATCATCAATACATCATCAATTGCTCATCATAAATATAAACTCCTTTAGTGTTTAAAATCATCCCGGGAGTCCCAACTTTTGACTGCTAGTGTACATGTTAATACACAGGGTTTAACACACAAATGTTATCTGAATCATTCAAAATGATGTTCCTCTGAAAAGAGAATAAGTCCACGAATAGTGGAGTAGCAGCACACATTCAAACTCACTTATGCAATAATCACCAGTCTTTTAGAGTAGTGTGGTTCTGAACGATTTAACTGACCTTAAGATCACTAACACAAAGTGAAAGCTGCTTGTTTAACACAAATAAGCAATCAAAGCAGAAGAAGCTCTTTACCAAATGTGAAAAGACATGGTCGCTCAGGATGGGTTTCTAATATTTCTCACTGCCAGGTCAGCACTGGACGTACAAATGGAAGCCCTCTTGCTTTGGGCTATATATAATAATCATAGTGGAACAATAAAGCCATCTAGTGGTTGAACACATTTAGCCACACAGCTCAGGCAATGTTTCATGATCATTTAGGAAATTATGCTTGAAAATGGGGGGGTGGGGGTGGGGGTTAAATTTCCAAAAATCCACATTGCACTTACTGTTAATATTGCCAGATTACCATATTCACTGTAAATTGAATATCAAATATTCCTAGGCCTGATTTCACTGACAGGGCTTAGATTAAGACAGGATTAGACCTTAGGGAAATTGACACATTTAAGTTTCTTTTATTTATTATTATTATTATTATTGTTGTTGTTTTAATGTCCCTTAGTGAAAAAAAAAGATATATAAGATATGTCAGTGCAAGTTGCTTTCAGTTAAAACAGCTCAAATGCATTTTAGTCTGGGACTAGGGTTAAGCCTCTGTGAAACTGGGCACAAACATTCATTAATATCTTGTTGAATATTTCCCTATTACTGGCACATTTTTCTGTTAATTATTGCAATTTTGGGCATATTAAAAGAATATATTACCCGCAAAATGAAAATTCTTGTTTACTCACCCTCATGTCAGTCTAGATTCATATACTATTAAAAACATTATCCAGCTCCAAAAATGCCTTAAAAATATTCTGACAGTAATCCATACGACTTGTGCTATATTCTCTGTGTTCTGAAGTCATACAATAGTTTTTAATGAAGTACAGACATTAATTTAACTACATGATGTTTACTAAATGATTTTTGTGAACTATTAATTTAAAATTTACTATACATGTATTCATACCCGGTTAACGGGGAAATTCTCAGAAGGTTCTCTCAAAGTGGAACAAACATTCTTCCAGTTACATTAATAGATTGTTCATTTGGTCAGTTATTTGGTCTTTAAAAATGATCTCAAAATGTTAGCCCAAAAATAGCATCATTCATGGAACGTTTTATTTTCAGTAATTTCAGTAACTTTTTTGAAATGTTACTGCTTGTTTCAGAAGGTTCAGTGAACATTCAAAAGAAACATAATGTTTGCAACATGATAAAATTAAATGTTTCCTTACTGTTTGAATAACAACAACAACAACAACAACAAAATTTTTTTGAAACATTAAAAAAAAAAATGTTCTGAACATTCAGAAATAACTTAAAGTCCCCATGAAATCAAAATTAAAAATTACAAATCTAAAGTTTTTGGGTGTGAGTATCAATATGTTAGTATTAAGGTTATCTATAAAGCAGTGTGCTCCGAAACAGTGACAAAAGTCGCATTTAGAAGATATAAGCATTCAAAACTTGCAGTTCGTCACTTCTGCCAAAACGGCTCAACGCTTTTTTTGACGTCACATCGTACTTCATCTTCTCATCAAATCTTCTGGCCAATCAAATGCTCTCTCCGAAGCGCCCGCCCCCTGCACTATAAATTGACGCTGAAGCGCCGGTGTCCTGACATTTTATCCTACCCGTCAGATTTTCCTACCAGGGTTAACTGCGCATGCGCACAGCAATATCGCGTACTTTTTCTCATTCAATTCATTTCAATTCAAGTTTATTTGTATAGCGCTTTTTACGATACAAATCATTACAAAGCAACTTTACAGAAAATTAAGTTTCTACAATATTTAGTAGTAGCTTATCAGTGGTGACTGTCAGTTCATGTGCATATAGCAGAAATGTTCAGAAAAATCAATAAAAAGACGTAAACAAACAGACGATTAACACTATTAACAGCAATTATGCAATCAAACTTATAGCAAAATGTGGTAGTTCTGTATGTTGTCTCTGGGTTAGCATCATCTGAACCCTGAGGGGTTGGCATCATCTCTTCTCAGGTGTTCTGGATCCAGACTGGAGCTTGTGTAAATCCTAGTTACCACGGGATGTAAATCCCGTGGCAAAGCAGAGAAACAAATAGAGACATAATTAGCGTAGCTGCTGTTCCAGCCAAGTAAAATTAATTCGTTTAACCCAAGCTAAAGAATAATAATGCACATTTGATCAGATATAACTGCAGTCCAAAATTATGAGATGCATTATTTGAATGCTTGGCCAAAGAGGTGTGTTTTTTTAATCTAGATTTAAAACAGAGAGAGTGTGTCTTAGCCCCGAACATTATCAGGAAGGCTATTCCAGAGTTTGGGAGCCAAATGCGAAGAAGCTCTACCTCCTTTAGTGGACTTTGCTATCCTAGGTACTATCAAAAGTCCAGCGTTTTGTGACCTTAGGGAGCGTGATGGGTTGTAGCGTGGTAGAAGACTAGTTAGGTACGCAGGAGCTAAGCCATTAAGGGCCTTATAAGTAAGTAATAATATTTTGTAACTGATACGGAACTTAATAGGTAGCCAGTGCAGAGACTGTAGTATTGGGGTAATACGATCATATTTTCTTGACCTGGTAAGGACTCTAGCCGCTGCATTTTGGACTGCCTGTAGCTTGTTTATTGAGGATGCAGGACAACCACCTAGCAGTGCATTACAATAGTCCAGTCTAGAGGTCATGAATGCATGAACTAGCTTTTCTGCATCAGGAACAGGTAACATGTTTCGTAGCTTGGCAATGTTTGTAAGATGGAAGAATGCTGTTTTTGTAACATGGGAAATATGATTTTCAAAAGACAAGTTACTGTCTAATATAACACCCAGATTTTTTACAGTAGAGGAAGTAACAGTACATCCGTCTAGTTGCAAATTGTAATCTACGAGATTCTGTGTAATGTTTTCTGGTCCAATAAGTAATATCTCTGTCTTATCTGAATTTAATAGGAGAAAATTATTGGTCATCCAATCTTTTACATTTTTAACACACTCTGTTAGCTTAGATAATTTAGAAGTTTCACCTGGTCTTGTTGAGATATATAGTTGAGTATCATCAGCATAACAGTGGAAACTAATCCCGTATTTTCTAATGATATTACCAAGGGGCAACATGTATATTGAAAATAGCAGAGGACCTAGGACAGATCCTTGTGGCACTCCATATTTTACTGGTGATAAATGAGATGACTCCCCATTTAGATAAACAAAGTGGTAGCGATCTCATGATAAACAACTATATTTAATGAATTTGCATTACTGTAAGGGTAGGTTTAGGGTTGGGGTAGGTATAGACTTTTATAAAACACAATCTAATACGTAGAAAAAATTATTTATTGCTGGTTTACTGTAAATGTATCCCTTATTGCTTCAACCGCGAATATAACACATAATTACTGTATTTGCATTACTGTAAGGGTATGTTTAGGGTTATGGTATGTGTAGATGTTAATAAACCATAATTTTATAGGCAGCATTTTTCGTTGTCGAATTGTACTACCCACTGTTTTAATGGGAGGTAGGAAAATCTGACAGCGTAGGACAAATCGACAGAACACCGGCTGAGATCAGCCACTTTGTTCACGGTGTAGTATTTCTTGTACAGTGAATGGCTCGTAGTGCACAATGTAGTTAATAGGGAACGATACAGACATTATAAATAAGCTTTCTATTGGTGCAAATAAGGTCTGGTTTCACATCGTTTCACGCGAATTGCGGCAGCGCACACATCTGATCTGGACTTTGGCCCCGGCCAGGTACGCGATCCAGTCGGCATATATCAAAAACTTTTACAGCTACACAGCCTCAGCATTATTATGACCACTATTTTGTTTTAGTAAGAGTCTCATATTGAATCTAGGGGGTAATCTATTAGACGCCCAGACAGCAAGCATTTTCGGCCCAGATCCGGCCCACATCTGTCCCGCATGGATTTCACGCGGGCCAGATGTGGGCCGGATCTGGGCCGAAACTGCTTGCTGTCTCAAATGCAGCTTTTTACCGAGCTCAACTGCTCTGGCCCAAGCAGATATAAACAAAACGCTATTGGCTATTTTAAAAAGGGGGCGGTACATATAGATCAGTGGGCGGGACTACTCGATAAGTCCCGCCCTCTCTTCCTGCTCCAGTTGAATAATGTCCTCAATACATAAAATAATGCTGTGTGTTTCAAGGCACTTCAGGGGACCTTTAATGGGAATGTTAGCAAAATGTTCTTAGAACATATTTTTGTTTGTTTGGTAGACTTATTTATTTATTTATTTATTAAAAATTAAATTTATTTATAAATGAGCCTAATACAAGCTTAAATGTCCATAAAGGTAAAATGATTCAAGTAATAGGCACAGAATACCTGTAACGCCTGCAAAACAGTAGGAAACAAGTTATTAAAGTTATTATTATATAAGGTTATACGTTATTAAATACGATATTAAGGATATGAATATTATGTGTGCACGAATTATGAACTAAACCACATGAGACTGAGGTGGAGATGTGTGTGTTAACGGTGACTGAGACAGTGTTACTGCACCTTTAAGAGAGTCGCTCGGCTCTATCGCACATTGTGTCTTTACCGGTCCGCCGCTGTCGTGTTGTGTTTTCAATCTCACTCTGTACGGTCATGTCTGCTCATTCCGCTGAAGATCCGTTCCCGTTTCACGGGCTGCTTCCAAAAAAAGAGACTGGCGCTGCCTCGTTCCTCACTAAATTCCCAGAGTACGATGGCCGAGGGGTGCTTATCGCGATCCTCGACACCGGGGTGGACCCAGGGGCCCCGGGAATGCAGGTAAATTGAGCCCGCGGCTGCGGTTCATCACTAGGCCGCAGTGGGTTTTCCTCCCGTTTAAGGGACCACAAATGCTGGACATTACCGGAACTCCGGTGTCATATTTAAACAACGAAGCACTAACATATACGAAGTGAATCAAGGTGAATAAAGCTGTAAAATACATAAACGACATATTTGAAAGGACAAGCTGTGTCATGCTCATCAATGGTTCTCATTTACAAAGGACTAACGTTGCCGTAATATTACCATCGTTTCTTTGAACTACCATGGCATTTTAAGGAAAACATTATATGATATATACCGTGATAAATTAGTATGTTAGTCATTTATACAGTTAGATATCAAAGAACCTTTATATACGACAAAGGCTGTGTTTCAAAACCTAGTGAGTTGCCTACATAGACAGCACCATAGAATTTGATAACATGCTATTGATTTTGAGGCACAACTAGTTAGTGATGTTTTGTGTGTTAATAGATAGTGTTCACTTGTGATGTGTCTTGTGTTGTTGTGTTTAACTTGAGCTGTAAGAGGATCCAGCAGCTGTTTTGAGCTTTCACTCAACTGTCAGCAGTTCTTGTACACTACTGAGGGATTCATGTGATGTACATGTCTCATGTCTGTCCGTCCATCATCATTTTTAAAAGAAGAATGATCCTATAACGCTCAAATGGCAACATGTGAGCTGATCTGTGCACTTAAACACAGATTGTTTATCATAAATATACAGTCATGCATCTGTTTTTAGATCTCAGTTTTCAAACGCAACCAGCTGTGAATCTGATATGATTTGTCTGACTCCAGACTGATGCTGAAATATCTCATGCTCTTTCATGTAGACCACAACAGAAGGGAAACCCAAGATTGTGGACATCATTGACACAACGGGCAGCGGCGATGTGAACATGTGCACTGTGGTGGAGGTGAAGGAAGAGGTCGTGACCGGGCTGACGGGACGCACACTCAAAGTAAGAGTGCTCGTATTCTGCACCTTTATGTTAGGGGCCGCTGTCATTCATTACAGTTCACGCAAGCTTTCAGATGCTCAGGTTACTAAAACTATATCTGTGTGAACATCACAATACATTTGCATCTCATATTTCACTCTAAAATCAAAGGAAAGAAAATAAGAGATTATATTTTGCAGCCTGTTTCAGAACCATCAACATTTTTTTTACATTTTGACATTTTCATTTTAATTCTTAATGCAAAAGTACTCAGCAAACACTTAAAAAAATAAATAAAAATAAAAAATAACAGTCAACCCTACATCCATTTTTGAGTTTTTATCCAAAGCAAACTTGTATAGGTTTTTAAATTGATCTTTTATAGTATTTCAACTTGTTATTTGTCATGAAAATAGCCAAGGCATTAATACACCAACAAATGCAAAACATATCATTCTCTCATTACTGTGCATTACACAGAATGTTTTACTCTTTAGGATTTTTGTTTTTTTCTAAGTGGTGATTCTCATTTCCTAGTACAATATTTCTACTGTGGAATTGTAATACAAATTATTTTAATTCAGTATTACAACAAATATTACCATAGTATACAAATCATGTAGTTTGTTGCCAAAAAAAAAAAGTAGAGTGGTTTTTGCCATTTGAGAGCATGTCATGAAAATAATGTCAGATGTACAGTAGCATGTATTCCCTCATGCAATATTTATTTAATAAAGTGTCAAAGAATCCAAAAGAACAAAAAAAAAGATAATAACTTTATAAAAATATATATATATATATATATATATATATATATATATATATATATATATATATATATATATATATATATATATATATATATATATTTTTTATGTTGGGGTAAAATGTGAGACAGACATGTTCTCGACAGGCTGTGTGAGATTCACTCCACAATATTTTAATAACCAGACCCATGTGTTTCAGTAACACTAAAGGTTTCCTGTTTCTCTTCAGATTCCTGCTGCTTGGGTGAATCCATCCGGGAAGTATCACATTGGAATAAAGAACGGTTATGATTTTTTCCCTAAACCTCTCAAAGAGAGAATACAGGTAACGCGTGATGATTTGGTAGTGTTGATGTTGTGCACATGTCAGCTTCATACAAGTGCATGTTTTGACTTGTTTATACATAATGATTTCATGTCTGGTGGTTCAGAAAGAGCGTAAGGAGAAGCTGTGGGATCCAGCACATAGAGCAGCTCTCGCTGAAGCCAGTCGCAGGATAGAAGAGTTCGACCAGACTCACCCAAACCCATCACAGGTCAGATTGCTGCAAAGATTTGCATGCTTGAATAAGTGTTGACATTTTTTCTTTATGTAACTATGTCTTAGTAGCTGCTTTTATTATGTGAAGTCTGCAAATAAAACATGAGAAAATAAGGTATTATTCTGTGATGCTTGCGGATTGTTTTGCATGTTGAATATGGCTAAAAATAAATGAGGTTGTGTGTTTGTGTTGTCAGATGGAGAAACTACAGAAGGAGGAACTACAGTGTCATGTGGAGCTGTTAGGAACCCTGGAGAAGAAGTACAGTGATCCAGGGCCGGTTTATGACTGTATATCGTGGCATGACGGTGTCACATGGAGGTCAGAACATCCCCTACTAATCCATCAGCTTTAAAGGAATAGTTCACCCAAAAATGAAAATTTGCTGAAAATGTCCTCACCCTCAGGACATCTAAAATGTAGATGAGTTTAATTTTCATCAGATTTGGGGAAATGTAGTAGGGATGCTCATTTCGGTTAATTTTCCCGTCCGACAACCACCGCTCGTTCATGGATGAGCTAATGATTTATTAACATAGTAGAATGAGGCAGGGTGAGGCTGCTGAACGAGCGTGACACACGGCTCGAAAGCAGCGGAGCTTTTATTATTCCAGAGTTGACCGATTCCGCTCCTTCCGGTATGTAGAGTAAAGCCGCACTGTTTTATCTTACTAAATACGTTCTAAAGTTCTGTTATAATGCTACTCTGTGCGGTCTTCACCGGTCTATTAAAACGCACAACATATTAAAACTTCTCTGGTGTTTCCATGTTTTCTACAAATCAAAACCGGAAATCAAGGGGTTGGCAGGCAACACACTGACACTTTGGACACGGTCCATGTCACTAGTTAAAATTGCTTATATCTCTGGATTTAAACATTCTTCGAAACATTTGGGATAATTTAAGTACACAAGTCAGCAAAATATATAACACTGTTCTAGTGGTTATTAGATAAAAAAATCTTACATATTGTGCCTTTAACAAGTATGTATTGAATATTTTTCTTTCACAATGCTGCAAACTTGAAAAAAAAAACCTAAGTTTTAAAACCTTTTAAAATTGTTTAACTGATTGTATTAATCGGTCAAATTTTTTACTTTTGGTTAACGGTTAAATAGTCAATATGAGAATCCCTAAAAGGTAGCATTACATCACTTGCTCACCAGTGGATCCTCTGCAGTGAATGGGTGCCGTCAGAATGAGAGTCCAAACAGCTGATAAAACACAACACAATAATCTAAGTAATCCACACAACTCCAGTCCATCAATTAATGTCTTGACATCTAGTGAAGCCAGAAGTTGCGTGTTTGTAAGAAGTAAATCCATCATTAAGATGTTTTTAACTTAAAACCATTGCTTCCAGCTAAAATAGTCAGTAATAATGCTTCCTCCAGTGAAATATTCATCTGGTCTGAATCAGGAGAGAAATATGCACAGATCAAGCACGGTCTAATTGCTGAAATAGTTCTAAACAAATATGTGGGTGGATTTTGATGTGAGAAGACAACAGGGGATGGACTTTTTCATTCTGATGACACCCATTCACTGCAGAGGATCCAATGATGAGTAATTGATATAATGCTACAAACTCATCTATATATTAGATTGCCTGAGAGTGAGCACTTTGTCAGTGTATTAGTAAGATATTTATCTTGTCCAGAATCTTGTGTGTGTGTCAGGGCTGTGGTGGACTCTTCTGAGACTGGAGACCTGTTGTCCTGCACTGTCCTGAGCTCATATCGAGAGAGACAGGAATATGCCACACTGGGATATGCAGAGATGCTCAATTACTCCATAAACATCTATGACGAGGGAAACACTCTGTGTATTGTCACCAGCGGAGGTGAGACTGATGATAATGAAATGTATAGAAATTGGTCATTGAGATGCTTTACACTGATCAGCGTGTGTTTGCAGGAGCTCATGGGACGCACGTTGCTAGCATCGCAGCGGGTCACTTCCCTGATGAGCCCGAGCGAAATGGTGTTGCTCCAGGAGCTCAGATCCTGGCTGTGAAGATCGGAGACACCCGCCTCAGCACCATGGAGACGGGCACCGGCCTCATACGAGCTGTAAGAGACCCATAACACTCAGTCATCATGACATCACTGCATATAACATGAGTCCAGCTGACAGGCATCCATACATCATCAAGAACTATTAAAACTCTTAAGTCAGGGCTATTTTAGAATTATCTGTGATCTTTTACAGTAGTTTTTTTTTTTTATTCAATTCAGCTTTCATTTTAATTTTGGTTTGAGTAATTTTGTTATGCACTTTATCTTTTTTAATATTTAAAAAACATTTCTAATATAAAAGTGAATTATTTCTATTACATTTTTTTTATTTATGATTTAGTCATTTTAGTACTTCAAACTTAAAATTATTTTATTTCAGTTAGTTGCCAAACCAGCATTTCTAATATTTGTTCAAGTTTGTAATAGAATATTTATATTTTATTTCTGCTTTAAGTTAGCAAAAACAATTGTTAATAGTTTGTTTACAATAATAACACTTTAATCACATAATAAATGTCTCATGTTATTCATCAGATACAAAAAAAAAAAAAAAAAATTCAAACCATATGTAATTTTTTTTTGTATCTGTTATGATTTGTTTTATATTATATGGTACATTATTTTATGAATATTTGTAAAGATTGTTTTGAAAGGTGCCTATAAATAAATGCATTATTTATCTATTTATTTATTTAAAAAGAGATGCAGAAACACACTTTGTAGTCAGTGGGTGATGTTGATAGTTAATTATGCTGGACGTTATGGACCAAAAATTATATATCTGATATATTATATAAATGATATATAATATTGGCGATACATGATACATATATGTTTTTTTTTTTTTCTTTGAAGTGGGACAAATGTTTAGTTTTACAAAGCTCCATTACAATAGTGCTTTTGCTAATACTACTCTCATAAAACTACAATTACTTGTGTTACATGAAGGATTTAACATCCAACAATGAATAACTGAGCAAAATTAATATTCAGAATTATGATCCCAATCTATTGTGCGCAGTTTGATTGACATGCAACTTCGCTAAGATGCAGCCTGTGTTTTGAGAAGCACTCGGTGTCCTCTGTTATTTTTCAGGTTGCAACATCAATGTAATGATATATCTTACAAACTCTGCATTATGCCCAGCATTTACAGTTAATGAGTTGAACAGCACCAAACTTTTTACATCTACTAAAAATCCCCATCTGACTCAAACACGCTGAGATGAAGAAAAGAGACGTTAGAAGAAAGATCCTGTCAATACAGATACTTGATCTGATGAATAACTCCTTTATCATGGTTGCTTTATTGATGTTATTTGTGATCTTTGTTTGCAGATGATTGAAGTCATAAACTATAAGTGTGATCTTGTGAACTACAGTTACGGGGAGGCGACGCACTGGGCGAACTCAGGGTGAGGCACTCACACTGCGCTTCTAACGACAACTGACAGCTGAAAAAATACACATTCAAAGTCAAGTCAATTTTAAAGCAAATTCATTTCAACAGTAAAGCAGGATAATAGTGTCATTATTCAGATCAAGTTTTATTCTAATACATTAATTATCAGTGCAGTCAAATCAACAAAGCTGATTAGTAGTTGGATTGTTTGAACCACTTGTTAACTGGTTGGTGTTAAGAAAGCTCTGATCTTGTCCACAATCTTGTTGAAAAACAGCTGGATGGAGCATGACATTATTAACTTGAGCATGATCCATGTCCGTTTCTTCAGGAGAATCTGTGAGATCATCACAGAAGCTGTTCAGAAGTATAATGTGTTGTTTGTCTCGAGCGCTGGGAATAACGGCCCGTGTCTGTCCACCGTGGGCTGCCCCGGAGGAACCACCAGCAGTGTGATCGGTACTGACATATAATTCAGTTCTTCAGTTCAATTTATTGGCATGATTGTTTACATAGAATATTGAATTATACACAAAACCAGCAATGACAAGAAATATAACAATAACAAACAATGATAATTTTTTTTTATTAAAATAAGGAGATCTGCACATGGCATGCAGATAAAAATATAATTAGGGGGAAGTCATTTGTTCCATTCTTTTAGTTAAATTATGGCCACAGAATTGATACCCTCATTTTAGTAAATTGTGGCCACATTGTTCTAATTCAGGGGTCACCAAACTCGGTCCTAGAGGGCCAGTGTCCTGCAGAGTTTAGCTTCAACCCTAATTAAAATGTTGCATAATGCAATCAGAAAACATTTGATGGTTCCTGGTGTGCAGGTGTGGGCGCTTACGTCACTCCTGATATGATGGTGGCCGAATACTCGCTGAGAGAGAAGCTTCCTCCGAACCAGTACACATGGTCATCCCGTGGACCCAGTACAGACGGAGCTCTGGGCGTCAGCATCAGCGCACCTGGAGGAGCCATCGCCTCTGTACCAAACTGGACACTACGTGGCACACAGCTGATGAACGGCACTTCCATGTCCTCTCCAAATGCCTGCGGAGGAATTGCTCTTGTGCTCTCAGGTACTGATGAAGTTCGGCCTGTCAAGTTCATATTAAGGGTACTAAAGGTGTCATAAACCATAAGTTTATAGTTTATGACACCTATAGTATATTGACCAAAAAAAAAAAATCTTGATATTTATTGGGATTTTGTCAATAATGATAATTTGATGATATTTGACTGTTTTTGTGCTGGTTTAGACATGTCCTGGACAGATGACTCTCAAATCTTTTTATATTCTTCATGTTCTGTGCAGTGGTCCGTTCATAGCAGTGACAGAAATGACCTTTTCAACTATTAGTCAATATTTGTCAACGTAAATTGATTTCCAGGGGATTTTTTACTTTATAATGGCAATGTTTCCAAAACTTATAAGATGTATGCATAATATACTTACATTTAATCAATACATTCTATTTGAATAATAAGATACTCTAACCAGTCAAAAATCAGTATCAACAAAATCTGTCTTTCCACTACAGTAGTAGAAAATGGCATCTGAAGTGGCATTTATTTTAAATTAAAATGACTGTTTAAACTGCATTTACAATTGCATGAATAATGCTGTGAGATGTTTTTAATAAATATTTAATTGACCTATCGTTAAGCCCCTCCCAGAACACAGATGAGCCAATGGCAGTTGAATATCAGACATCTTTAGGTTTCAGCGCCATAGAGAAACATTGGAAGATCTGAATCTTTTATTGGTTTGATGGTGTTTATGCTACAAAAATGGCAACACAATGGGCCTGGGGTACTTATAACACTGATTCCAGGTATCCTGAGAGGATGAGCAATGGAATTTATTACATATCCTAAACCCAAACAAGACAGAGCAAAATGTCCCTGAGCATTCAACCCCAATCCCAATGAAGATGAAAACATTAATTTTCTGGTTGTCATACTCTCATTAAGTTACACTTTTCATCTGCTCATGCAGAACGTTAATGTCATCTTGTGCTTCAGCAAGGTGTCTCTGGCTAAACTAGCTAATGTTAAAGGGGTCATCGGATGCTAAATTCACTTTTACATGTCGCTTGAACATAAATGTGTGTACACATCTACTCTATAATGATAAAAATCCACTCAGTGGTTTTTATTTAATCCCTAAAAATAATATCCCCTTTTTCAAATCAGCCCGTTCTCAGCTTCTTGTCTCTGTGATGTCATGGGGGGGGGGTCTAAATGATTTTAGAAAAATGAAATAATTTTAATTTTGAAACTAAAACCACCAGTAGGTGGTGGCATGCTACTGTCATTGAATGTGAATGAGTCATTGAATTATTTAGTCAACCAATTCATTTAAATGGCTGATTCATTCAGCCACTGAATCATTTTATATACTGACTTATTTAAAACATGGATTCATTCAGTAATAAATCACTTCTGTGTGTTTCTCAGAGACGCAAAGCAGTTCTGCTGTGGTTTCATAAGGAAATTTTCATTGGCAAAATAAAGCAAAAACAGACAATACTGACAAAATATGTAGCGCAAAATGTTAACTTTTTGTTTATTGAACGGTTTTTATAACCAATATGACATTCACAGTCATGCTGATATTCTGGAAAACAGCACTGTTGCTTGTGTGGTATTGCTTTATTTTGATAGAAGACAAAACTCATAGCAAAAAAATGTCCATGTATAAGTTGAAGTTTTGGGTTGTTTTAACTGCATTAAAATGGGTGCATCGCACAGTTAAAGCATGAGCTATCAGGGCGTTTTGGCAAAGAGAGAGGCATCATGATGTGATTGCATAGCACACTCCTAGCTCAAACATTCGTAATCTAAATACTGAGTTGTGTGTGTGTTTGTCAGGTCTGAAGCAGAACGGCGTGCAGCCCACAGTGCCAGCAGTCCGCAGGGCTCTGGAGAACACGGCTCTGAAAGTGGAGGATATAGAGGTGTTTGCGCAGGGCCACGGCATCATTCAGGTACTGAGGAGCAGAGCAGTGATGCTCATGATGCATATGTCCATGCACTCATGATTGTGTTTATGTGATGCGCAGGTGGAGCGGGCGTTCGACTACCTCATGCAGCATGCATCGCTGCCTACCAGTAGCCTCGGCTTCACTGTGACCGTAGGAACACAGCGAGGCATCTACCTCAGGCACCCCACCCAGGTCACTGTACCATCTGATCATGGAGTCGGCATCGAGCCTGTGTTTCCTGAGAACACAGGTACTTGCTACAGTTCATAGTGGAGCTGAATGCATTGGAGAATATTTTTAGAGAGAAAGCTTAATCAGGTTGATGCCAAAACAAGCATGAAGTTTATTATTTGACCTGTTTGACCTGGTCAGTACTCAGTACTGAGATCCTCATGTCATGTATACCAGGGTTATTATCGTTAACTAAAAAAACAAACAAAAAAACATTTTCATAAAATACATTACCTGAGAGAAAATAAAACATGAAAAACTTTATTTTAGCTAGTTGCCAAGGTGTTTAATTTAAGTACTTAAAATAAACAGGACTTAATAAAATTTTATATTTCATTATAAAAATAATGAAAAACCGCAGAACTAAATTACTAAAACATTAATTAAAATTAAAATGGAAACAGAAAATATATAAATAAAATCAAATTTAATTAACATATCCTATAATGGTATATTTGTGATAATAAAATAACAAATGCATATGAGAGACTTGATTCAGTTTATTCTGAGAGAGTTTGCTGTTAACACATGACAAAACTAATGATGCAATACTCTGATATTCATAAAATTGTACAACATAAACCAGTATTGTGTACCGTCATACTTTTTTATTAGATTGAACACTTTTGTTTAAAAATTTACAATTGGTAATTATTATTTTTTTCATTATTATTTTCTGAAAGCAGTCTCTTCTGCTCACCTAGGCTGCATTTATTTGCTCAAAAATACATAAAAAAATAATATTGTGATATTACAATGTAAAATAGCTGTTTTCTTTGTGAATATTTTGTAAAATGCAATTTATTCCTGTGATCAAAGCTGAATTTTCGACATCATTACTCCAATCTTCAGTGTCACAAGATCCTTCAGAAATCATTCTAATATGCTGATTTGCTGCTCAAGAAACATTTCTGATTATTATCAATGTTGAAAACATGCTTCATATTTTTGTGGAAATCTTTTTCAGGATTCTTTGATAGATAGAAAGCTCAAAAGATTTTATATTTTAAAAGCAACTAAGCATATACCTGAAATGGAAATCTTTAGTCATTTTTTAAATGCCTTTACTGTTACTCTTGATCAGTTTAATGCGTCATTGATGAATAAATAGTGACCCCAAGCATTTGAACGGTAGTATATTTATGACCATCATTTCTCTCGACTTGTCCAACATTTCTTTAATTTCTGAAACAGATATCATTAGGGTGTGTATGTGAGTTTTTACCCATGTGTAAAGGATTGTGTGATGTTTTCTCTGCAGAGAATTCGGCCCGTATCTTGCTGCAGCTGCATCTGGCTCTCGTCTGCAATGCTGCCTGGGTTCACTGTCCATCACACCTGGAGCTAATGAATCAGTGCCGCCACGTCAACATCCGCATAGACCCGCAGGGCCTGAGAGAGGGTCTGCACTACACTGAGGCACGTTCGCAGATCTCATCTATGTGCATACACTATTTGACTGGCCTGATCTGTAACGATCTGTGTGTGTGTGTGTGTTTTCCAGGTGTGTGGATACGACACGTCCGCTCTCAGCGCCGGTCCTCTCTTCAGAGTTCCTATAACGGTTATAATCCCTGAGAAGTATGTCCAGCTGCTCTCTTCCGCTAGCATCTGTGTTTCTGCTGGTGTGTGACATGTGTTTGTGTCTTATAGAGTAGCAGATAGTCGCAGTCAAGAGATCACGTTCAAAGACGTCCACTTCAGACCAGGACAGATCCGGCGCCATTTCATTACCGTCCCTCATGGAGCATCATGGGCGGGTAATATTTGTGTGAATGAATAATGCATCACTGCAGTTTTGTGCACCCAAACATCACCCAGACATAGATCTATGATCTAATTGTTCAATGCATCCGTGTCTCTTTCAGAAATCTCATTAACGTCTCACTCTGGAGATGTGTCGTCGAAGTTCGTCCTGCATGCAGTTCATCTGGTGAAGCAGCGAGCGTATCGAGCCAATGAGTTTTATAAGTTCTCATCTCTGCTGGAGAAAGGCTCACTCACAGAGGCTTTTCCTGTGCTGGTACAAAATATGCATACTCTCATATACTTATTTCTGTGTTTATTTTACATATGTGATTCAATCCTAGTTTTTCTGTGTCTGTCGGGTCACATGTTCATCTGTGTGTATCTTTTTTTAGCCAGGACGGACTTTGGAACTCTGTGTTGCTCGCTGGTGGGCGAGTCTTGGAGACGTCACCATTGATTATGTCATTTCCTTCCACGGGCTGGTGACATCACCCTCTCCTCTTCATATTGTGAGTATCTTCAGGTTTTAGTATTTATCAGCACCTTTCTGTTCGGAGTCAGTAAAAAATAATACTTTAGTTCAGCGAAGATGCATTCAACTGATCAAAAGTAACAGTAAAATTTTGCAAAACATTTCTATTTCAAATAAATGCTGTTCTTTTGAACTTTCTATTCATCAAAGAGTCCTGGAAATTAAAATGCATCATGGTTTACACAAAAATATGAAGCAGCACAATCAGAAATGTTTCTTGAGCAGCAAATCAGCATATTAGAATGATTTCTGAAGGATCCTATGACACTGAAGACTGGAGTTATGGTGCTGAAAATTCAGCTTTGATCACAGAAATAAATTACATTTTACAGTATATTCACACAGAACACAGCTCTTTGAAATTGTAATAATATTTCATAATAATATTGTTTTTATGGTATTTTTGATCAAATAAATCCAGCCTTGGTGAGCAGAAGAGACTTCTTTCAAAAACATTAAAAAGTCTTACCCACCCCTAAATTTGCAAACTACTTTAGGTCCCTTAGTTTCATGGTTTTACTTTCAGCAGCATGTGTCAGATTCATTAATTGCTCTTGTTTTTGTGTTTCTGTATGTAGCATGCCTCTGAAGGGATTTCTAGTTTTGAGGTTTGTTCTCCGTTGAGATACGAAGATGTTTCTCCAACAATCACACTAAAGAACTGGGTTCAGCCTCTCAGGTAAACACATACATGTGCAGAAACATCTCAGTTTCACTCATCTGATGTCTGCTTATTTAATGTGTTGTGAAAAAAATGTCCAAAGTCTTCCTAAAGCCTTTGAAACCATAATACCATCCTGATCTAACACATTCATGTTTACTGTCTGAATGATGTTCAGTGAAGCCCAGAAATAAAGGTTAAGTAGGGACAGGGTTGTTGGATATGAAATGCTTTATGTCTCTTTGATCATAAAGCACCTTCCTATGATGAAGAGCTCCTAGAAGAACACTTTAGAAACAAATGTTTAAATACTTTCTGCATGATTAATCTCTTTACTGTGGGTGTTTCTCCTCCGCAGGCCTGTAAGTGCTAAAATAAAACCCCTTGGTGCTAGAGATGTGTTACCAAACAACAGACAGCTCTATGAGATCGTTCTCACGTATAATTTCCATCAGGTGAGTGTGATGATACCTGTATGTCCATGCATTTTTGATAGTGAATTATATTTTCTTTTACACAGTGTTTCTGTGTTTGCGTGGTTGATTTATTGCTGATCTTGTGCTTTCAGCCTAAGAGTGGCGAGGTGACGCCCAGCTGTCCGCTGCTGTGTGAGTTATTATACGAGTCTGAGTTTGACAGTCAACTCTGGCTCCTATTTGACCAGAACAAGAGACTCATGGGCTCTGGAGACGCCTACCCACACCAGGTGACCTGCTGCACCACCTTTACATGATCACATGATGACCTAAAACTGCAGGGTTTCATGATGTGATTTCAGATTGTGAAAGAAACACTTAAACCACATTCAATCTAAAGAAAAGTATATATATAATTATAATAATTTATAAAATTAAAACCATTCTGTGATGAAGCCTTTTCCAGTTTCAAAAACAACTTTTATTTAAGATTTACACCATTCAACACAATTTCTACTAAACTGGGCTGCACAATTTCACCATGAAGTCTAATTATTATTGTTGTTGTTGTTATTGTTATTAATGTATATTAATTGAATCTTTTACAAATTAAGACCTCTCAATATTACCATTGTACTGAGAGGTAAAAAAGGATATATTTTTTTAAATAAATAAGTAAACTAACTGTCAGAACAGAACACTTTCTCATCTTGTAAAAGTCAGTTTTAATTATGTACAATAACATGCAGATGTTGTGCGATTTGTTAGATCTTTTATTGGAGATGTTGTTCCTCTCTGACAGTACTCTCTGAAGTTGGAGAAGGGCGACTACACGGTGCGTCTGCAGGTGCGTCACGAGCAGCAGAGTGAGCTGGAACGTTTGAAGGACCTGCCGTTTATCGTGTCTCACCGTCTCTCCAACACGCTCTCGCTGGACATCTATGAGACGCACCGCGGTGCCATGCTGTCCAAGAAGAAGGCCAACTCCATCACGCTGAGCCCCAGTGCGACACAGCCCTTCTACATCACTGCCCTGCCTGACGACAAGTGAGTGGCCATCCCACCGCTGCTTTTGAGATCCGAGCCATCAGAGGATGCAGATGTTTGTCTTTGTGTTTCAGGATCCCTAAAGGTGCTGGTCCAGGCGGGTACATCACTGGCTCTCTGGTTCTGCCCAAGAGTGAGTTCGGCAAAAAAGCAGTGAGTCGCCAGTCTCTTCAAACCCAATGTTCATTCAGCTTGTATGTAGATGTGCAAGCTGCTTCACTGTGGCCGATGCTGCAGCTGCTTTTTCTTGTGTTTTTATCGCTCAGTCTCTCTAACGTGTGAGGGTTTGCAATATTGACAAGAATGACAATTTAATATTGTCTACCATTTTGTCTATAATGATAATTAGACAATATTTTGCTGTGTGTGTTTTTGGTCCATCGTGTCAGCTGACTCCCAAAGTTTTTCTTATTTTTCATATTCTCTGCAGTGCTTTGTTCACTGCAGTGACAGAAACATTTTAATTGAGGGGTGTCATTTGCCACCTTAAAGGGATACTCCATCCCAAAATGAAAATTTTGTCATTAATCACTTACCCCCATGTCGTTCCAAACCCGTAAAAACTTTGTTCATCTTCGGAATACTATTTAAGATATTTTGGATGAAAACAGGGAGGCTTGAGACTGTCCCATAGACTGCCAAATAAATAACAGAATAGTCCATCTGCCGTCAGTGATTCAACCGTAACATTATGAAGTGATGAGAATACTTTTTGTACACGAAGAAAACAAAAATAACGGCTTTATTCAACAATTCCTCTCCTCTGTGTCTCTCCAAATCAGCCTAGCAACATTTTGACAAATCTGAGCAGTATGCAGGCAGCTTACGCTCTTTAAAATCAAAATCACATTTGCAATTGTGCAGATATATGGAGAAAAACAGCTTGTCTTGCTTTTGTGATATTAAATAACTATATCATATATAAATATAAACATTTTGGCCCCATATATTGAATTTTTATTTATTCATTTATTTTTGCAGAGTGATTGACAGACTCAGTAATGTCAGCTTCCACATTGTTAAAACAACTATTATGATATTGTCATAGACAGTGCATATCGCACACCCCTACACATGTGTGTTCAATATTGGTTTGGTTCTGTTCTCTGTCTGATCAGCTGCTGTCGTCATGCTTCACTCATCCAGGGACTCTGATCATTGTGTTCTGTGCTTCTTAATGACTCCAGATGATTTGAGGTGCTGTCTAAAGCGAGTAACAAGAAACAGCACTATGAAACAAAAGCATGTCTATTAGCTTTATTCCTTTCCACTGTCATGGTGCTGGTGAACAATCTGACTAGTGTGAGCTGACTGAGTTCTCCAGAGCAAGGTACATTGCATCTCAGTTACGTCTGTCTTCTGAGATTGTCCACAGAGCGTCCAGCACCGTTTCAGTGGGCTTCCTGTCTGTTTAAGGGCTCATTTACAGGGGTTTTTACTGTCACTGTCCTGTATATAATCATCCTGTCATTGTCAACTGTACTGCTGCACCTTTCAGTGAATCATGATGATGTGAAAGAGTAGAGAGCAGAGTATAGTGAAGACAGAGTGTGTGTGTGTGTGTGATTCTCTCTCTGATGTGTGTTATTCTGACCAGCAGGGACAAGCATCAGCCAAACGACAAGGAAAATTTAAAAAGGTACTGGACGGGTAGAGAAAGACCAGAACTTCTGCCATGTAAAATATTTATATTGCAGGGGCCCAATTAAATGAGTCATTAATGACAATATTGTGTGAATAATACAAACAAACCCTAAATTCACACTCACACATTAGTGCTGGGCAGCATGACCAATATATTGTTTTTGCTGCAAAATTATATATTCAGTAACGGTGCGTTACTGTCTATTTTTGATAATCCAGCAAATTTAATTATGCATTTTTTGTTTTTATTCAGATTTTAATGGACTTCAATTAAATGACTCATCACTCTCAATAATGTAAATTAGTGTTTCTCAACCAGGAGGCCTCAGTAAATTTCCAAAGGGGCCACAGGATGATTTAAAAGTATTTAAGTTAATAAATTAATATATTAAAATCACTCTAAATTAAAATGTTTAAAAGAAAAATAACTACTGTTTACAGTGTTTCTGGAATCATAAAATTCCAGAATTGGAATATTATTATTATTATTCCAAAATCAATGAACTCTTTGTAATATTAATTAATAGTATATTAAATATAAAATAGTATTTGTAATATTAAAAGTTTGAGAACCACTGATGTGAATAATATAATTCAGCAGGCTAGCCTGACAAGGTTAAGCAGAATATACGTATATCATCTCACTGCCCAGCCCTCACACACACACACAAACACACACAGCCTTTATTTCTCATGTCAGTCATTTATTTGTTGCCATCTGTTTAAAAAAATTCAAAAATGATGATAGGAAATTAGTCTGGCTGTTTGAGATTAGTCTGATGATGTTAGAGTCAGCTGCATTCATCTACATGAACAGACAGTGCAGATGGATTTGAGGGATTGTGGATGATGTGATTCAGCAGTCACATCTCTGGTGTTGCTCTCATGCAGGATATGGTGCCAGTCTTTTACCACCTGGTTCCTGCTCCTAACAAAAACAAGAATGGGAAAGAGAAGGAGAAGGATGCCGAGAAGGAGAAAGACGTGAAGGACGAGTTCACTGAAGCACTGCGAGACCTGAAGATCCAGTGGATGACCAAGTCAGTCACACTCATTGGTTCGCACTCATTAACTGTGTTTTGATCTGTGAATCACTCTGTACTCACTGCGGTCCTCAGGTTGGATAACAGCTCGTTGTATGAGGAGCTGAAGGAGGTGTTCCCCACACACCTGCCGCTGCACGTTCAGAGACTCCATCAGCTGGACTCGGAGAAGGTACGGCTCACACATACAGCTCATTCTGCAATCGCTCACACAGACCTGTATGACGGACACTCTTCTATCTCCCCAGGAGCGTTTGAAGCGCCTGCCAGAGATCGCAGCTGCAGCGGATACAGTGCTGTCGCACATTGACCAGACGGCACTGGCGGTCTACCTCACCATGAAGACGGACCCGCGGCCAGATGCTGCCTCCATTAAGAGGTACAGAGACCGTTCATCTGTACATCACATCATTCTGTGATGGAGCCTTTTACAGTTTGAAAAATAACTTTTCTGTAAGATTTCCAACATTCAACAAAATATATGCTCATTTGAGCTACACGATTCTCCCAAAAAACTAATTGCAATTATTTTTATATACTGTGATTGCAATTCAAACTTAATTATTATTATTGCTGTGTAAACAATGTTTTAAAAAAGAATACAGCAATATATTACCAATGTACTATTATCAAAAAATTATAATTATTATTAATAATAATAACCATTAATATTATTATAATATTAAACAATGTTTTAAAAATGTCATTGTACTGTAAAAAGTAAAAAAAAAAAAGAATGTATAATAATAATAATAATAATAATAATAATAATAATTTATTATTATTATTATTAATTATATCAAACAATGTTTTTAAGACTACCATTTTACTGGTAAGTAAAACATATTATTGTCATCATCATCTTTATTATTTAAAATTAATTGTTCTAAAAAATTAAGATGGCAATATATTACTATTGTACTGTTAAATAAAACATTTAATAGTTATTATTATTATTTAAACAATGTTTAGAAATGAAGACATGCAATATATTACCAAAGTAGTGTTAAATAAAACATAATATTTGATAATTATAATTCAAGTTTTGATTTACAGGACAGTAATAAAAATTCTGTACTAATATTTGTATTCAGTTTTGTTCTTTTTAATTTGCGAAACTTTTATTTTGACAAAAAATTTGAGGGAAACAAAGCTTCTGTTTGGTTAACAGGTTTGTAAATGAGTCTCATTTCGAATCTGTAGAAATGCTGTAAACGTCTATCCACACACTGAATTATTAAATCACATTGCAGAGAAGTTAAACACGGCTGAGGACAGACCAAGATCCTCATGATGTTGTTGATTATGGAAACATTCATTTCAGGATTGTTGTGTTAAGCTTTAGTTGAAGTCATAGTTCACACACGTGATCATGTGGCACATGACAGAATGCAAAATGAGAGTGTTTCTTGTTCTTGCAGTGACATGGAGAAGCAGAAGTTGTCTCTGCTGGATGCTCTCTGCAGGAAGGGCTGTGCTCTAGCGGATCAGCTGATGCAGCCAGCAGCACAGGAGGGCGCCAGTGCAGGTGAGGTGGGCAGCTCTGATGACGAGCCGCAGAGCGTGGCCAAAGCGCTCACCGACATCTTCTGGGAGGTGCAGAAGTGGGCTGAGCTCACTGACTCTAAGGTACGGACGTCAGGCATTTACAGGTGTACTAGTAATTTGATTACTATTCTGTTTTATTTGACATGATGATTTTCTCTGCAGGTTTTAACATTTTCCTACAAGCACGCATTAGTAAACAAAATGTACGCAAGAGCCTTGAAGTACGCGACTAAGATTGTCGAGGAGAAACCCAGCAAAGACAACTGGAAGAACTGCATACAGGTTAGAATATCCCATATTCCTTGCATCTGCAGGGATGCAAACTTGCTCTGAACTAATTTTTGTTGGTGTAGTTTGAGTTCTACATGCTCGCAGATCTTCCTATTATAATGATTAATAAAGCATACATGGTGTACATAAGAGATTGATTGTGTAGTTAGTGTATATCATTGATTATATCAGGAGTTTTTGTCACTTTTTTTTTTTGATAATAATGACAAGCAATGTTCACTCTGATGTAACTAAATGACATTTTAGTTTACCCGAGAAAACTTTTTTTACAGTGCTGTTCCAAGAAATTGTATTTAAAAAAACATAAAAAAAAATCTCACACAGAAGAGTTAAATTCTTTATTATAATATAATATAACATTTACATTACATTTACATTTAGCAGACACGATTATCTAAAGTTACTTACAAATGAGGACAATAGAAGCAACCAAAACTAATAAAAGACATACAGTATATACACACACACACACACACACACACACACATACACACACACATACACACACAGTCGATTATAAATAACTGAGAGGCCAGGATGGAGTTAGGAAGGCTCAGTACAACAGGGTAATTTTCCAGTTGCTCGTATTTATTAGAGAGATGCCACCAACCAGTGATGATTTGAGGGTGATAATGCAAGAAAATGAAAATTAAAAGAAATAAACAAAAACACAACAAAACAAGTACTGAAACTACACAACACAAATGCTGTCAGCAGCAAAACCTACAGCTCAAACCAATTGCAGAGGTACTTCTTTCAGTTTATATACATCTCACAGCAGACATGCACTTCAAGTCAAATGGTTTCAGCCTTCTGCCCCCTCCCTTACAACTACAAACACACTGATTAAATAGGCTATTTTCCCGCCAGACATTAATGAATGAACCATACATGGGGGAGCACATATCCCAATGTACATCTCACAGAACACATTTCCTCAAAACAGAAATACAAAAAAACAAAACAAAGAAAAATACCTCTTATACACCGCATAACCACACTGAAACAGACGCATTCAAATAACCGATATGTTACCACATCTCCCAGCACCCTCCATTTAGAAAATGGAATGATCTTCCACTACTGGAGCACTAGGGATGGGCGATACCCCTTATTTTGTTATATGATACTTCTAAATACGAACTTTTAAATTATGAAATCTATTCAATTATTAAATTACTAAGAGTAAAATGGGTAATGATATCCACTTAACTTTATATTTGAAATCCATTTTAACATTCAGTTTTGGTAAGCCTTTTTCTGCAAGCGTCTGAGAAAACGAGCGCATCAGATTTCGCTCCCTTGGTGACGTGGCAAAGAGATCTCATTATAATATTACCGCCCCTTAATCTGTAAGTTTCCACCAATGGTGCCGTCATTTTGATTTTGCAAGCGACAATGGTGTTTGTCACCAGTTCTAATGCCATGACGAAGGTTTGAGCAAAACATGCTAACTGTTCTGTCTTTGGCTGCACAGACGAGCACAGAACACTATTTACAGTCCCAGCCTCAGAGGAGACAAGAACAGTGGATTTATTTACTTATATTACTGCTGCCACATATCTAAAATAAACATGCGATTTATTTCCCAGCAGTTTACCTTCACAGACATAACCAACTGTTTTTGTAACTCGTGTGAATTTAAAGTAAACTTCTGTGTGAAAGAGAACTTAGTTTAGTACTCACATGCTGTGATCGTTTCTTTCTGTCCATGTTCTTCGAATGTGTGCACTCAGAAAACCGTATATCTGAAGTTTAAACTCATATGGTTTAAAAAGCATGATTTCAGCATAATAAACATGATAATGAGAACCAAAACAGATGTTTTTGCAGGTTAGAGCTGTAAAGACAAGCTCTATTCTGGAAAAGCGGGTGGGGAGCAGCAGCTCATTTGCATTTAAAGACACAAGCCAGAAAAAAGTGTTTCTGCTTCCATTCAAAATAGCCATTTTTAAAATTATATAATAAATGATCTGTTGAGTATTTTGTGCTGAAACTTCACAGACACATTCTGGGGACACCAGAGACTTATATTACATATTGTAAAAAGGGGCATAAAATGTCTCCTTTAACTAAATGTAATTGCAAAAACTGTAGGCTACAATTTCAATTGGTTTATTGTGAAATAACTCAAATGTTTTTTTTTTTTTCTCTGTTAAGCATTGTTCTGGGCTGCCATTCCCAAAATCATGAATGCTTCCTTACGATACTTTTGGGAAGCGCAGCCCTGTTTGAATGCACTTTCAGAAGTGAGTTAACGCTCTCTGTGATTGATTGGTTCTGTCTTGCATCATTTGCGTGTGTTCAGATGAGCAGGAAAATAGTTCTATCCTACACAATTATCCACTAACATAGGTTATTTGTCCAATTCCATGCATATTATACTCATTAATTTTTTTGTTAAAGTCATTGAAAAAAAAAAAAAAAAGTCTCAATATTTTTGAGTATCGATACTTTCGATACTCGCATTAGTATTGATATATCGATACTTCAGGATCGATACTCCCGTCCCTAGGGAGCACTCTATGCCCAAACTGGAGCTGACATGTAAGACTGGTCTACACATCTATGACAACTACACTTATAAATATATTAATAAATTATACTCTACAATACAATAAAGTACTGGGAAAGACGCTGTCTCTTGTTGTTATTGCCTCTAATGTACAATCATTGCAAGTCACAGAAACAAAGCAACACTTACAATATGCAGAGGCACTGAGTGACGTTCACAAAGTTCTTGATATTCACAGTCCATGGGACATAATCCATACATATTTTGTCAACGAAAACTTTAAAAACATTGCTTCCTAAAAAATAAAAAATAAGATAAAGTAGAATTAAAATATAATAATAATAATATAATTTAATATAGCTAATATGAAAAAAAGAAGCAGTTATTGTTCATGAATTCCCTTTTTGAGGTCAATATAATATATAGAAAACAAATGTAAGAAGTGCGGCTGGTCAAGCACGCAGCTTTGAGGGTACATTGATGACAAGTCGAAATTGAGACTATCATAATAGCAAGAAAAATTCTAAACTATGTAAAAAGTTGGAATTTATTATTTAATCAAAATTAGATAAAGTCATGATTATGACAAGTTGATGTATTATGTCATTATAAGAAGAAAAGGTCAAAAAATGTAAGAAAATCCGTCAAATTCTTCTAATATATATAAAATGAGATATCTTTTTCACTGTTATTAAATACTTTCAAAGCTTTAAATTACACAGCTTTTCTCGCAAAATTGATTCCGTAAATGTGGATAAAATGCCCAGATTTGCATCATAATGTTTTCAGTAAAATAAGATTATTAGAGTTATTGTGGTAATTATGTGATTGTCTGATATGCTGTGATTGTGTTTTCTGTCTCCTGCAGCTGATGCATTCTCTGGGCTGGATGCACTGCGTCTCGTACACCGAGAACTGGCTGCCCATCATGTACCCATCTGACTACACGCCCTTCTAACGTCCTGTCGCGTGACACACATACATACATACACACACGCACGCACACACACACAGACACACACACAGTCGTTTTAATGCCTTCTGGAAACCATCAAGAACCAAACACCTCACATCACATGGTCCTTCATGGATCCCATAATGCCTTCCTGTGTGGATCACAGCACTGAACCAACAGTTCTCATCCTACAGCTTGAATCTTTATGGGTGTATTTCACTTGGATTTTTCATCATACTCACATGACGCCTCAGTGTTCGTCTTCGCTTTGGGGAACTTGTATAAAACCTGCATTATGTTTTTTGGAATTTGATTACTGGGCATTTGCTTGGTGGACATTTTTCCCCCCAACAACAATAACAGTTTCTTGTCGGTTAAACTTCAGATGAACTGCTGAATACAGATAACGTCAAGGCAATATGATGGACATCCAGTGGAGTTCTGTGGTTGAAACCTCCAGCTCTGTTTCACCATAGAATCAAAGGAAAACTTTATTTTTAATTTTTAATTTTTTTGTGATTGACCCTTATATATATCAAATGTATGCATGTTTTATAAAGACACAAGGGTCATGTTCATGGCTTTCAATCTTGTGCCGTTCTGGAAAAAGTCTGAGCTCGTGTGATTGAAAGTCATTCAAGTTTTCTTTTATTCTGAGCCTGGACTCAAAAATTTCTTTCTGAATTTGTCGTTTTGGTGTATAAGTGAAGAATAGATTGTAACTTTCTTTTAGAGTTTAAATGTGTGCACTTCTCTTGTGTCTCGAATGTTCATTCAGGGTTAAGACATTGAAAGCGAATCATCTTTCCATTTCCCTTTGTGAAGGGGGATGTTTGAAAGTAAGAAACAAAACCAGCAATTCATGCTACATGTTTTCACTAGTACACTGTGTAAAAGGAACCATTACTTACAGAAGATACGTCATTTCACTTTTCCTCAGAGGGCTTTTGCATTGGCCTGAAAATGCATTGGTTGCATGATCTTCCCCCAGTTTCTTCAGTTTTCTATCACGTGTGTTTGTGTTGTTTGTTGATGTTCAGGGCTCAGGCGTCTTGAACGGCAGGTTCTTTAAAAATGGCCTTAAATATTCACAATCTTCAAACCCCGTCCATCCCTTCCTTTTTTTCAGGAAATATCACATTATTATGGATCAAAAACCCTTGAATATCTTCAGATATATTTATGGATGTCTTGTATTTATAAAGTATAAATGAATACTAGGTAATGCCAATATTTTAAAGTCATTTTATTTCACACATAGATTAGGTAGGTGTTATTTTATATGCATTACTCCTCGTGAGACGTTTCAGAAGTAACAGCCGGTTATTTTGTTAACAGTAAATGTGCTGAACTATGTATTTGATGAAGATTCTGAATAAATTACGTAGAACTGACCATATTTTGCTCCTTTTCATGAAAAACAGGTTTTGAGTTATTCATGCTGAATGTGTTATGGACATAATCACATTTTATTACAGCTGTTAAAAAATTGTATTAAGTTTAGTTTTTAGATTTACATTAGATTGGGTTTACTGATATGATCAACAATATTTGTAATATCATTGTCATGTATGGTTTATTCATGTATGGTTTAATAATTGTGTGCTGACATTGAGTAAAAAGCACAAATATACAATAAAAATATAAAATGTAATATTATAGTTTGCAACCGCTACTACTGTCCTTCCCTAACTCATCATTCTTTTCCCAGATGCATTTTTTTTTTAATGGTTCAATCATTATGCCTGTATTTTGTTGGATTTTTTTGTGAAACATCATTACAGGATCAGCTGTTTTAAAGCTACATTCACAAACCATGATCAAATTCCAACATGAACTGGAATTTAAGCGCATCTATTTTAGCATCAGCATGGCTTTATTTACAATGCCGACAATCCAGATTTGTTATTCAAATCCCATTTTATGGAATTACTGTTCATAATGTTGTTTTGCAATCAGTCAAACCAGAATGACTTCAAATCAAATCTGTCAAACTAAAAAAATTGATTTTTTTTTTCCCATCTCTTAACCAAACTCCTTAGTTTTGTTGACTATAGCATGGTTGTTGGTATGGATGCTAATGCAGTCATTAATCCTTCAATCGATAAATCTGTGTGCACGGCATATGGTGATCAGTCTTCACAGTCACTGATTGATCTTATCGTAGATCACACAGACAACACTGTGGCGTTATCGTACATCAAGGGAGGTCTACGATCACGTCGCAACTCGCATGCCATCTCCTCCTTTGGAGTCCGATGCAGCTCAAGTTGCTGCGTGCCATCTACATTCCAGGGGAGCTCAACTGTGCTGCTGACATGTTCTCACGGCAGCTCACTTTCCCTGGAGAATGGCGACTCCATCCCCAGGTGGTTCAGCTGATCTGGAGTCGATTCGGGGAAGCTCTGGTAGACCTGTTTGCTTCACACTAAACCTCCCATTTCCAGTTGTACTATTCCCTGACCGAGGCCCCCCTAGGCATGGATCACTCGCACACAGCTGGCCCCGGGGCCTATGCAAGTATGCATTTTCCCCCATTGAGCCTCCTCGCACAGACACTCTAAGGTCAGGGAGGATGAGGAACAGGTCCTGCTTCTTGTGCCTGGTTGTGGCCCACCCGGACCTGCATGGTTTTTGGAACTCATGTTCCTTGCAACAGCCTCTCCCTGGCGCATCCCCCTGAGGAAGGACCTTCTTTCTCAGGGGCAAGGCACCATATGATACTCGCGTCCAGACCTGTGGAACCTCCACGTGTGGTTCCTGGATGAGATGTGGCAGACATAAGTAATCTGCCACCATTTGTGGTTGATACTATCACACAAGGCAGAGCTCCCTTTACCAGGCAAGCTTATGCCTTGAAGTCCAGCCAGGACTTCAGAGGGTTCCCTTTAAGCCTCTGGAGTCAATTGAGCTTAAGATCCTGTCTCTTAAGACAGCGCTCATGACCACGCTCACTTACATCAAGAGGGTCGGGGGTCTACAAGCATTTTCGGGCCGGCACACTTTCACGTTGTCCTGAGACCCCGGCCTGGATATGTGCCCAGGGTTCCCACCACTACCTTTCGTGACCAGGTGGTGAGCCTGATAGTGCTGCCCCCAGAGGAGGCAGATCCAGCCTTGGTGTTGCTGTGTCCCGTAAGAGCTTTGCGCATGGTGGCCCGCACCCGGAGCTTCAGAAGCTCCGAGTAGTTCTTTGTCTGATATGGAGGCCAGCAGAAATGGAAGGCTGTTTCCAAGCAGAGGTTGGCCCACTGGATAGTGGATGCCATCGCCTTGGCATATCAATCCCAAGGTGGGCCATGCCCCTTGGGCAGGGCTCCGAACTGCGACCAAATGGTCGCATTTTGTGACCATTTTTTCTGCTGGTGTGACTAATTTTTGAGAGTGGTCGCACTGGCGCGACCACCGCGTTGTCCAACTTATAAGCGCTGCCATTTCTGTTGCATTTGAGAAACATCAAACAGCAAATGAAACAAAAGCGAAACTAAACAACACTACGTTACAGCTGCACAGCGCAGACCGTTTATCAAAACGTAGTAGATCTCCTTGCCAAGACTGTAGTAGACTATGTGAGCCCAGGATCTGCGCTCTGGTGGTTCTGTGTTGGCAGGAGTGTTGTGCAAGTTACTTCAAAACTGTAATACATTATAGATTAGATCCAAGATGGTGGCGCAGTCAGACGCAGCAGCTGCTCCGGGTCCTAAAAACTGTGTTTTAATGTCTGTTAGTCTTGTCTCCTCATCCTCAAAACCAGAGGAAAAACAACAGGAACAACAGAAAACTACACTGCAACATGTCTATGACTGCCAGCATCTTCTGGAAATCAGTTGTGCTTGTAACTATCACCCATCACCAGTTACTACTGAGAGGCTAAGAGGCCTTTGTTTACTGCGGAAGCCAGACCCTGAGACTGTGGACTCGCCTAATGCTGCTACCCGCACAAGGAGGTGCCGCAAGCGGTGTGAGAGGGGACTCAAACGGGGCAAGCGCGAAGGCATACAAGCTAGGCTAAAGCCTAACCCCACACGACCAGCTCTTCCAACAATCTTGCTGTCAAACGTACACTCACTAGAAAATAAACTGGACCTAATTCGACTCTGTCGGACTACACAGCGTGAGACAAGGGAGTGCTGCGTGTTTGTTTTTACCGAAACGTGGCTAAACAACAACATCCCATTCAACTACACGGGCTAACCTGCTACCGAGTGGACAGAGATACAGCACTGTCTGGTAAGACTCACATAGGCAGCTTGTGTGTGTATATTAATAAAGAATGGTGCAACAATACCTTTTATTCTCGTTGTAGTGTTGTTGCCGCCACCGCTATGCCGTTTAGACGCTGTGTGTTTCACTGTGAAAGTGAAACTACTTTGTTTGGCCTTCCAAAAGAGGACGATATCCGCTTCTTCATGCCTGGGGCTGATCCGTGCTGGTCGCTGAGGAAATACATCAACTTTGCACTGTGGATCGCCAAATCGGCTTTCGCCATGGACGAAGCGGAGTCCAGCCCAGGGTCGTCACATGTGGTTGCCGCAAGCACAAGGTACACTCCTTCGTAGAATCCGCCTCAAGCGCCCGCCTCTGCTCACTCAAGCCAGTTGCGGCTCACTATAGGCCTCCAGCCTCCGCTCACTCAAGGCCGTGGTGTGTGACGCTGTTTCGTTGAGAAAGCGAAACTACTTTGTTTGACCTTCCAAAAGTAGACATGACTAGAAATCATGTTTATATCACGTTTATAATGGGTTTATATTTATGTCTTGTTGCTCCAGCCAGACAAGGCATCACAATATGTTAAGAGGCATAACGTTTCCATCACACGCTTGAGGCATTCAGCCAAACACAATGCGCTGTACAGCTGGCCAATCACAGCACACCTCTCTTTTCAGAGCAATGAGCCTTGTAAAATCGATGCGTTTCAGAAAGGCGGGGCATAGAGGAGAAACTATAATGTACAGTATGTGGAAAATAATGTTTTTTTTTAACCTTTGTAAGGGAAACAGGTCAATTTAGCTCAAAGGGAATCATTTAAGATTTTAAAGGGAATTTGAACAGAATCACTGTTTCACGGCTGATCAATGATAATTTAAGATTTTAAATGGAATTTGAGTTTAATATCTGTTTTGTGGTTGATATTTGTTTAATTTTTGTAGTGATTACTCTATTAATTAGCACAGTAACAAGATCGGCAGTTTAAGACATTAACTTGTAAGCACAAAACACAAGATACTTCTCTTTTCAATATAAATAAGGCTTTATTAGATAAATCTAAGACATATAAACTAATCTAACACATAAGCACACGCTCACATTCACACAAGTTGCAGGAAGATATAAAGTTAGGAAAGAATGAGTTTAAGAGGATGAAAATGTGAAATCCCAAGTTTACAGAAATACGTGAAATTGCATAGACATGAACAACCATTAATCACTTAATTTACCCTCGCACTGAGTTCCTCAATGAGGTTAAAATTATATTAGATAACACCAGTACAGATGTGAGTCTGGAGGTTACTTGCGTTGCCTGTTTAACGGGGTTCCCTTTGTTGTCGCTGAAAAGGGGGTTTCCCGAAGTTGCTGATTGGCTGGAAGTTCAGTAGTCGCTGAAGTGACGTCTTGGGAAGCCCGTGGTTGGGCGTTGGCTGACGATGCAGAGTTGTGGGCTGGTTGAAGTTTCAGACGGGCACTCGAGGTCAGACTCTGAGACACGGCGTTACAAAACTTAACTCAGAACACGAAACTCTCAAACGGAAAAGAAAAGAAGTAAAGTTTGACGAGACTAGGTGGGGTTTCTTCTCATCGTGGCTAAGTAGCAGCAGACGTGCAGGCCGAAGCACGCTGGAACGGCGCTCGAAGAACACTAAAAGTGATGACAAAGCATGACTAAAAGCAGGCTAAAAGCCGGCATGACTGATATGCAAAAGCTAAACGCAAGCTCAAAGCTAAAAGCAAAATTTGATGGTGTCCTGAGTATTTAAACTGGCCTTTTGGCCACACCTCAAATGTTGTCTTGACCAGTTAGATATTGTCTTTTCTCGGTGTGTTGCATTGTTTGTCCCACCCATTCATAAATCATATGTTATCTTATCAAGCACGAGGTCCGAATTTTCCCGCTCTTGCAGGGTATAATTTGAACATTATTCCTATAACAAGAATATGATACATTTGATAAATAACTGATGGTCAGAAACGTTTCAAGCAAGAAGATTCGAACACACACATACTTAACATGAATATGATCCCTTAAGCTATTCAAGAGCTATTTAAAAAGACATACACAATAAGTGATTAGAAACATTATAATCAAATGTGTGGGTTCATGTATGATATGGAGTTGAGCAATGGACTGATATCCATTTAGAAGTCTTATTTGAGTTCATTTTGGTGCATATATGCATTGGAAGGCATTCTCTGTGCCATTCTGGGGAGAAAGGATATGTCCTCTGAAGACCAGAGGGGTTAACAGGTCTCCTTAGGAATTTCAGTCTGGTTTTGCTAGGTGGGGGGAAGTCAATCCAACGATCTTGTTTACTTTCATGGCTTTACATTTGAGGGTCAGACTGTCCATTTCTTCGATTACTTGCCCCAAATTAGACAATCTCTTCGAATTGAAATTGTCAATAATTGTTCTAATGGTGTTAATGTTGAAAGCTGTTCTCTGAAAGAGTTGGTTATCAGACTGTGGTGCTGGGACTTGATTTACAACATCCTGCCTTTCTGTGGAATTCGGCTCATGTTTCAACCAGGCTCCCGATCGAATCTTTAATTTGTCTGGTTCACGCTACACCTTAAACCGCATAAACACATTTCATTACACCAAATACGTAAAATAATGTTCTCTTTAACAGCATCATATGACCCTTTTAACTTTAACTGTGTTTGTAGATGGCACCATAGCCAAACTGATAAACAAACACAGATGGGAAGTTAACTTAGGGCCAGGCGTGTGCGCCTGATGAAACGGTCTATAACTTGGGTCTGTTCATATTAGACACAACAGGACTATACAGTGTGTAAACTCTAATGCCATGACAAGATGCGCATATGTCCATCTCATGCATGTACAGTTTTCTGCCATCTTCACCCATTAGCCGCTTTTCTACTGGCCAATGTGAGCCCGAACTTACAGCGAACCGGCCAGGGCTAATAGCCTCGGACCTCGAGCACAGAGGCCTAAATCATGACGTGTTTCCACATGTTGGGCCAGTAGCCCACCCTAAACACACCTTCACTGGACTACGTCACACAATACAAAGTTCCACCAGTGAGAGGGAGATGAATGAAATAAATCACTAAACAAATATATCAGAAGCTGTCGTTTAGTTTTTATTTACAAACTTGGACACCACATGCAGCTATTGACTGACCACGAACAGGAAATATAACTTACTTGTGCCATTTGTGATTCGTTAATGTCTCGCGGATTTGCCGTTTTTTTTTTTTTTTTTTGTTTCTTTTTGAACAATTAAATTTTGGGCTAAAAGTGTGTTGGAACACAACATTACTGAACATGTACAGAGTAAAATGTTACTGAAAATTGATTAGTAATGCCTTACGCTACTGCATTACAGCTAAAAGTAATCCGTTACTGTAATGCATTACTTTTGTAACGCGTTATTCCCAACACTGGTTGGCAGGTTCAGCTGAGGGAAAGACAGAATAAGTGTATCCCTTCAAATAAGTCTTTCTATAAACACATTGGCATTGGTCCTCTACCATTTGCAAACCTAACCTTCTTCCTCTTCCACTGCAGATTTTACAAATTCCTGGAATCCTTTGTCTATGTGTTTCTCCTCCATCCATTTTCTAAACTCTGAGTATCATCACACTCCAGATGTTCCACTTCTTCCGCATTTGTTTCCTGTCTCGCTTGTAGAGTTCTGTTCCACAGCATACTGTTTGCTTGACTCAAGTTTATCATTGTCCTCCTCTTCCTTGTTCATCTCTTGAACATGGTCACCTTCCTGCTCTGGTGTCTTGCTGGTTGCTACATAAATCTTCACATCATCCAGCTCTTCAAGGAGTGTAATTTCAAAATATCTAAGAAAGTTGTTGATGAAGTCCAGATCTGAGGCATAGCGAACCTTGTTTGCCCAGACTAGAGTAGTTCCCTGCTGGCAAAAGTGACGCATAGTGACCAGCAGCTCGGCCAGGAAGTCGTGGTGATAGACCACATCAGTCGCCAACACGTAATCATATTGGTGTGTGGATCTGGGGTAGGTCTCATCCAGCTTGTGACCCCAGTAGAGTTCTGCTACCAGGGGCTCATGTCTCCGTCTGCCTCTCGTGTTCTTGTTGAGATTGTATCTCAGATTACTTAGAATCTCGGGTAAATCTGTGGCTGTTAGTTTGGCACCTATAGAGCAGTTTCAGTGATTATCTTGCAACATAGAAAACCAATTAAAATAACACCTGAATTTTATCACAACACTTACCCAATAACGTGATGACAACTGAAAGTAAGCCGGTTCCAGCCCCAAGTTCAAGAACTGATTTGTCGAGTAAATCAATGTGTTGACGACCCTGAGGTGTTTCCAAGAATCGGCAAAGTGCAAGTGCCTATATGAAGGGAACACAAACGACATTTTAAAGGTGCACCATGTTTGTTTTGACTGTTCTTGACTGTTCTCTTGAACTTTATCCTGGCACCTATTTTCTTGAATGCAGCATAACACAGCTCTTTGGTTACTGATGTTATTATAGATATACTATATTCACATTTGCATTTGACTCTCATGATTCATTAATTCTGCAGCTGAAAGTGTCTCACCGCTGGCCATATAGTAGCTCCGTAAGAATCAATGGACTCCTGAATTGTAATTTCCTGGCCCAAAAAATTGTGAACTTCTTTCCATGGTCTGTAGTAAATAGTTGGTGCCCATGATCTCTTGTACTCCTCTTGTTTATAATTTTCTGGGTTTCTTTCTAAAAGAAAAAATCAAGTCAGTCTCTAATTCATTAGATAAGCAACTGTTTCAGAATAAATCACTAACCAGATTTCTGCTCTACAAATTTTGAATCCATCTCACAGCAGCCGTCACTGTCTTCATCTCCACTACCCTCAGGTTCAGTTTCAAGGATTGTGTTGTCCTCCTCATCTTTGATTTTGTTCAAATTTCCATCCTCCAACTTTAATGTTTCCTCCTGGTTGTCCACATCAACATACCCTGTAGCCTGTTCTTCTCTAAATTGTTCATCTTTCTTTTCATATTCTTGATCCTGTTGTACAAACTTTTGTTCTGTCTGTTTGATCTTTCCTTCGTTCATCTCTTTCTTTGTCTTTTTATTGACTGTTTCATACTCATCCACTCCTTTCTTCGCAACCCCTTTAGTCTCTTCTGACATCACTAGTCTACTTTCTACTCTCCTGGTGGCAGAGTAAATCTTGACCTCTCCGTTGTCTGCCAGCAGGGTGGCGTTGAACGTTTTTTTGAAGTTCTCCTCAAACACCAGATCAGAATCAAAGCGGGTCTTGTTGGCCCATATGAGGGTTGTGCCCTGCTGGCAGAAGAAGCGCATAGTGGCCAGTAATTCTGCTAAGTAGTCATGATGATAGACAACATCAGCTGCTAATATGTAGTCGTATCTGTACACTGAATGAGGGAAAGTCTTATTGAGTTCATAACCCCAAGAGAGCTCCGCCACCTGCGGCGTGTATCTGCAATGGCCCCGTGTGTTTCTGGACAGGTTGCATCTCAAGTTCCCGAGGACTTCAGGCAGGTCAGTTGCTGTCACCCAAGCACCTGGAGATGATTATACAATTATGTAAACACATAACACAACCTTATGCTAATAATATGTTTGTGAATAATCCAAAACTTTAGTATTTACCCAACAGACTGGCCACGATGGACACAAGACCTGTGCCGGCTCCAATTTCTAGCACTGCTTTGTCAACAAGATCAACTGTTGCTTTATTGGACTCAAGGTATTGACACAGAGCCAGAGCCTAAATAATAATTCAGAAAATGCATCATGATTATGAATATCAGTGAGAAAACCACTGTAAAAAATGGTTAAAGGTATACTCCACCCCAGAATTAATCATTAATCACTTACCCTCATGTCGTTCCGAACCCGTAAAAGCTTTGTTCGTCTTCGGAGCACAATTTAAGATATGGATGAAAACCGGGAGGCTCGTGACTGTCCCATAGACTGTCAAGTAAAATACACTGTCAAGGTCCAGAAAAGTATGAAAAGCATCGTCACATCACCGTAGCGCCATTTTGGAGAATATGAGCTGTACGCAGGCAGCTAATGCTCTTCTGTGTCAGCCGTGCCACAAGAATGCACTGTTTTCTTTCAAATCAAAGCATAAATGCATGTAGAAAACCTATCCTTGTGGCGTGGCTGACACAGAAGAGCGTATGCTGCCTGTGTTCGGCTCATATTCCCTAAAATGGCGCTACGGTGATGTGGAGTGACATAGAGGAGACAAATTGTTGAATAAAGTCGTTATTTTTGTTTTATTCATGTACAAAAAGTATTGTCATTGCTTCATAATGTTACGGTTGAACCACTGATGGCAGATGGACTATTTTGATGATGCTTTTCATACTTTTCTGGAACTTGACAGTGTATTTTACTCTGCAGTCTATTGGACAGTCACAAGGCTCCCGGTTTTCATCCAAAATATCTTAAATTGTGCTCCGAAGACGAAAGAAGCTTTTACAGGTTTGGAACGACATGGGGGTAAGTGATTAATGACAAAATTTTCATTTTGGGGTGGAGTATCCCTTTAAAGGTGAACTGTGTCATTATTTGTTCCTCTGGAGGCATCAAATGTAGTTTTAAAAATAATGACCTGTTTCAGACTGGTTACTCAAACATTCCTACCATGTGCCCATCCTTGTTTGCCATTGGTCAGTCAGTCAGATAGCTCTGCCCCAAACTCACATGATTGGTTGAGTCAGGAGTTGGCATTTCAAGCAACTCATACAAACAGATCATTGTTAAAAAAATGTCACAGAGTCACAGGGTATTACTGTTCAGAAAGTCAAACTACCAATGACTGACTTCCCTTACGAAAATTCAAGTGTGCTATTAGTATACTTCTTTTAAACTAAAAATTTGAAAGTATGCTTTTAGTTTACTTTTTATGTACTTCTCAGAAATGGGCTTTATTTACTTAAAATGACATTTAAGTATACTTGACTTATACTTACAAAAAGCTATACTTGTGCTCCTAGAATCTGTGTTTTCATTGTTATACAGTAGAGGGAGCTAGTACACATCTTCTGTACAGTATTTCCCAAAAAAAAAAAAAAAACAAGTGAAGAAGAAAAAGAAACAACATATACTAACAGATGTAATCTAACATGATCATCAGACATGAAACAGCATCAAAACTGTAGCATTATGGAATAAAATCTTGACCGATGAAGAGGTAATAATTACAGTCAAGCTTTGGGGTGTTAATCGACTCCATCTACGTTTTGAATATCATTCTGAATCCAAATCATAGTCTTTTTTCAGCTTTTTGTTCAAAATGTTATTTAATTTTTATGAAACTTACCCACATTAAAGTGTTTAAAAAAAGAATGCATGAAGCTAAAATAAAATGTTTTTGTTTACAAGCAGATACCCTGTTCTTTCTTTGGATGTTTTGTATGTTCAGATATTCATATAAAAAAATATGTACAAATTAAAACCTAAATAGGGACATAGTAGTATACTTAAAGTATGATGTAAAGTTCACTTAAAGAAAACTTATGAGTATACTTGCAGTATAAAACTACTAAACTAGTAGTTTACTGAGACTATACTGTACTTCAAAGTGTACAAAGTTTTTCACTAGTAAACTATCAATATACCTATCAGTTCACTTTTAGTATAATTGCAGTACAAACTACAAACATAGAGGTAAACTAGTTGTGTACTCAAAGTTTGCTACTATTGTACTTAAAGTATACTTAAAAGTATAGTTTTATATACTACAAAGTGGGACAATTTAGTACCAAGGAGTATTGAAACAGTACACTTACAAGTATACTACTAGAACACTGATATTTGTATACTTGCTACATAAAGTATACTTAAAATAAACTTGAAGTGTGCTACTTTTTGGTAAGGGTTACAGTTTCTCTGAACATGAAACTGACACACCAGAAAGAATTTCAACATCCAAACTAATGACACACTTCAGCTTATATATTTTGAATATGTAATGAACTAATTGTCTCACTGCTGGCCAGATGACAGAACCAAATGAATCGAGAGACTCCCATATGCTGATCTCATGCCCGGCAAAATAATGGATCTCCTTTCTAATGGTGGAAAGCACACTGGGCTCCAAGGATGCCTTATGTACACGGACTTCAGTTCCTGCTTAAAATAACAAATGGAAAAACTGATGCATTACTCAATAAAATCTTCACAGATGCACTGCTTACAGTCAGAGATTAAAGGAATAATTGACCCAGAAATTTTAATTTGCTGAAAATGTACTCGGGCCATCCAAGATATACAGTAGATGAGTTTGTTTCCTCCTCAGATTTTAAGAAACTTGCTCACCAGTGCTTTAGATCAACATGAGTTCAATTGGTGCCGTCAGAATGAGAGTCCAAATCAGCTGTTTAGACTGTTACTCTGACAGCACCCATTTACTGCATGTAATGTAATGCTAAATTGATCCAAATCTGCTCCTCTGAAGAACAAACTCATCTACATCTAGGATGGCCTGAGGGTGCGGGCATTTCAGCACATTAAAATTTTTGGGTGAACTATTCCTTTAAAAGAAGGTGATCTTGAGATTTTATGCCAATAAATTTTTAAGTTATTTACCATCATGCTTTTCTTTGCCTTCATTTGTATCATCTTTCCCAGTGTTCACAGTCCCCTCCGTCTCCGCTGTGGCATCTCCATTTTCAAACTGAATGCAATCCATGATGATAATCTATATATATATATATGTGTGTGTGTGTGTGTGTTGACCTGTTAAAATACACAGATTTTTGCCAGTTTATCAAACATTGTTTTCTCAGTTTAGTTGTGTAAGTAAAACAATAAACAATTTAAATGGAATAGCAAAAACATCATAAAGTTCATCATGTGACATTATACAGCATGACATTTTTAAAATAGAATTTTTAATTTGGAGAGATGTCAATAACAAGGTATTTGTAAAAGTTTGCAAATAAGGAAGTGAAAAAGAAATGCATAGGTCCAATAAGATAAACTACAAATATTTTTTTTACAGTGGTCTCAGTTCAAAAATGTCAAAATTTACCCTAAGCTAAGTCTTACTGTAGAATTCAATGCAGTAACTGTACCTTCAGCCGGCTAAATCTCCAGAGGAGTCCATGTGTCTGCAGAGGTGAGCTTTACATTCTTGTTTCTGTTGTTTCTGCAACTGCATCCTCAGCCGTTACCCGGGAAGGTTATAGATGGGCATCACGCAACACTCTAGTGTCACACTGGTATTGACTATATTTAGCTGGAGATTCATGAAGCAGTGGCACATCCACACAAACACTGAGAAATAGAGCATGATGTAGGAGATAGGGAACGAGCTTCTGCTGGCACAAAATGAAGATAAACACTGAAGCCTTGGAGCTGTTCAGAATGCAGCGCCTGTTATATAGTTTAGTAAGCTGATATAGTATATATATCTGGGCCCGTATTCACAAAACATCTTAAGGCTAAAAATAGCTCATAACTTGCCAATTTAGGAGAAAATCTTAAAAATAATGGAGGTGTCAGTCCAAAATTTAGGACTCCTACATTTTTGCTCTAAGCTTGTGTTTCACAAAGCGTTTTAACACTAAAACTATAGATCCTAAATGTGAGAAACATTAGGAGTAGTCACTAAGAAGACCAAGCCACAAACTATCCTAAAATGGCAGTTGACGGCAGTCTGCCTCAAAATATAAACATTTTAGAAACATTTGACGATAATTATCTTTTAAAAAGGTATCACCTTTGGTTTTAGAAGTTATCCCAACTACAAATTTTCATTTGATTATATCCTTCTTTTCATTAACCAGCTGGGCAAGAAGTAACAGCTGTTCTTCCAGTTTGGTTTTCTTTTACATTTGCATGCCTTACTATCGGCCATGATTATTCTGCTCTCTTAATTAAAAGGCTGTTTATATGCATATTCATTAGAAGCACACATGTAAGATGCTGACAGTGAGCTGAACATATACTTGTTTAATTAGTTACACATAGTTTTATTTTTAAACCTTTATTTGAAAATGGCAACATAATATTGCGCTCTTCAATATTTCTATTAATAAATCTCTGACAGAGACCATCAGCCAATCACTGTGTGCATAGTTAGTAAGCAAGCTGACATCATCCATGCAAAACCTATCAAGAATATATTTGGATCATCCTTTACCCAAAAATCAAGAAAAATAATTCCTGGTTTTCTTTAAGAAAACTGTACCTCTCCCAATTAGTATAATGCAATAAAAATAATGATACAATTGTATATAATTTATACATCATTGTACTATTTGTTGCATTGACTGTATACTTTAGTAAAATGAAAAAAAGAAGAAGAAGCAAAATGAGAATTTTTAGGGTAAACAAAATTCACACAATGCAAAGATAATTCATGGTTTTCTAAGTAAGCTGGCCCTCTCCAATAAAATATTAATCATTTATTTAAATTAGTGCTGTCAAACGATTAATCACGATAAATTGCATCCAAAATAAAAGTTTATGCATGTGTGTGTATTTATATATACATAATATACATACACAGTACACGCACATATATTATGTAAACAAAAACTTTTATTTTGGATGCGATTAATCATGATTAATCGTTTGAGAGCACTAATTTAAATGTAATAATTTATGCATCATATGTTATGCAGTGCTTTTCAAGGTAAATAAAATACACACAATGTTAAAAAAATAGGCTTTTTAAATGCAAAAAATATATAATTTTGTTGGTTTTGTGGTGCAATGTAATATGAACATGTGGCATTCACCCTTTAAATTTTTGTTTACCCTTAATTCCATCCCTGTTGGTTTCAATGAGTCTAGGCAGCTGATATGCGCTAAATGGAATCCACAGAAGGGAAACCCAATATAACACTCATTATATCTCTGGAGGCCACATGAGGTCATTGCTGTTAAACTCTTATCCAACTGCCTCACACTAAATCTTCTCCAGTTTCTTGTATGATTGTCAAAATTCTCTGGAATCAATTGGCGGTTGAACATCTTCAACATGTAGGGCCTAATATTTTAGTGATTTGGCACCAGTGAACACCAAGCCACATTTACACCATTTGGCAGATGCGTGCATGAAGAGAGCATCTTGATATAATGTTAAAATGACTTGCTGTCCTGCTTGAGGATATTTTTGAAAACTCTCTTCTGCAGGAGTAGATGTATGTGGATTGTATGTGGTTTACATATGTTTGGATCATGTAATAATGACACTGGCAGACTCAAGCACATGCTGCCAGTATCAAATATCTCTGTTACATGCTCCAAATGGGCTGCTGTTCTCAGAAGATCCAGAACATGTTTGTAATCCATTACTGCTACGTGCTGTTAGTCATGAACACATCTGGTTCTTCTTAAGCTAAAAAAAAAAACAAAAAAACAGGTCTACTTTTATCTAGAAGTGCCCAATAAAGACCTCTAAACATTGTAAGCAATGTTTCAGAATCAGTTGTTTAGAGAAGGAAACCTGACACAGTATTTTAATCTGAATCGTCCATTTCCCAGCAATGAATATGCTTGTGTTCAAATTGTAAAAGTAAATTTTCTGTATCAAAGAGTCATCAAAACTCAAGAGAGTGAATGTTATGAAAAACATGATCACATCAAAATAGTAGTACTGGGTGGATTTTGATGTGCGAGACATGTGAGATGGACTTTTTCACTTTAGAAAGTGTTATTATGGATTATGGAAGCAACTGTTTGAAGATAAAAATATTTGGATTAAATTGATGATGGATTTGTTTCTTACAAATGTGCAGCTTTTGGCCTTAATAAGACATTAATTAATGGGCTGGAGTCATTACTTGTGGATTATTCTAATGTTTTTACGTTTGGACTCTCATTCTGATGGCACCCATTCACTCCACAGGATCCATTGACAGGCTAGTCTGATGAAGAAAAACTCATCTACATCTTGGATGGCCTAAGGGTGAGGATTTTCAGCTAATTTTTGAGTGAACTTTTTTTTAATCCTTCAATGACATTAACCAGCATTAAACGACTGTATGATATATTGGTGTGATATTAGTTAACATTTTCCAACAGCCATGTGCTCTATATCTTTTTCATTTATTTAATTGCAAGGGACTACATTTTACATTTTTTACATTTTAAGACAAACATTTGATTTCCTTTTTTATTTATTTTGAATTTTAGAATAAAGTCACTGATCAATCATTCACAATAAGAGCAGGAACATGAACGAAGACAGTAAATAATATAACTCATATAATAACTCTTCTATAACTCGTCCTTTCTAATCATCCTACTACTTGTCCGCTTGATCCTATTCCATCTCATCTCCTTCAAGCCATTTCTCCTGCACTCACTCACATCAACATATCCCTCCTCACTGGTGTTTTTCCCTCAACATTTAGACAGGCTCGTATAACCCCACTACTTATGAAACCCACCCTTAACCCATCTCTTTTAGAGAACTACAAACCAGAGCTATGTTCAACCAAGTCTCTGCCTTTCTCACACAGAACGACCTCCTTGACAGCAACCAATCTGGCTTCAGAAGTGGACATTCAGACTGCCTTGCTCTCGGTTGTTGAAGCCCTAAGACTTGCTTGATCTGCCCGCTGCTTTTGACACTGTTAACCACCAGTTCCTCCTGTCAACCCTTTTGGCAAAGGGCATCTCAGGAACCGCACTCCACTGGTTTGAGTCTTACCTATCAGATAGGTCCTTCAAAGTACCTTGGAGAGGGCTCAGGGCTCAGTTCTTTGTGCATCCCAAAGAAGCACAAAGTTACTTTTATGGACTTCTAAATGAAATGTTCCCTGCTGGTGGAATGACCTGCCCAACTCAATCCGAGCAACTGAGTCCTTAGCCATCTTCAAGAATCGGCTAAAAACACATCTCTTCCATCTTTATTTGACCCTCTAACTTTAGCACTCTCTATTCTAATTCTATTCTTTAAAAAAAAAAACAAAAAAAAACCTTGTCCCTTTTAGACTTGCACTCTTTTTATTTGCTGCTTGTTTTCTTAAAAAAAAAAAAAAAAAAAAAAACTAAGTAGCTTTCTAATCTTTTTGTATTCTATCTGTTTTCTTTTAATTTATTATACAATTAACAAAAGCAAAAAAGACCTCTAACACTAGCTTGCTCTATTCTTTTTCTATTCTATCTGTTTTCTTTCTTTTTATTTATTATATTATTTAAAAGGCCCTTGCTATGTGTACAGCGTTAAGATAACTGAGCTTTGTTATAGCATTTGTATATCATTGCTCCTTTGTTGATTTTGATTGCTTCCATTGTCCTCATCTGTAAGTCGCTTTGGATAAAAGCGTCTGCTAAATGACTAAATGTAAATAGAGTCTGTTTTAAATTATTGTTGATGTAAATTATGTAAAATATCAGATACAGTCTACACCAATGGCCACAGGATTATTTAAAACTATACATATATAATATAAATATAATCATATACAATTTATATTTAATTTAAAAGTATTTATTTTTTTTTAATTATTAATATATATATAATTATTCACATTAATTATATACAAATAATTAATACATTATTTATATATAATTAATAATTAATATTAATTTTAATTATCTAACTTTAACTAACTTTATTGCAGCAGTTCTTGAAACTTCTGGAATCACAAAATGAATTGTGGTTAATTAATGTAGCTATAATTTCCCATCCAAATTTCTGTTAATAATATATTATGAAATAATAGTTCTGTTAATATATTAGGTACAGCTTTATTTGGCTAGGCAAGTCATAAAGTTCCTCCAGACGAAAGTGTTTCTAAAATGTGTCCACGAAGCTGTTCTCTGGATCCAGACGGAACCGCATTGCCCACAGAATGATGGTGTCGTCTGAGCTCAAGTGCATGAAGGTCTCCATGAGCTTGTGGAGGTAGGGATCCGCGTACACCTGACAGGTTGTGCACGGGAATCTTTCCTCCAGCTGTCCCCAACTGAGCTCGGTTACGCATGGCTCGTGCCTGCAGCGCCCTCTGGTGTTGCGGTTCACATTGTGTCTCAGGTTACTCAGGACATCTGGCAGGTCTGTTGACGTCACCTTTGCACCTGCAGGTGGAGAACACCGTTGTATGGTTTTACTACTATCCCCTCAAACAAAACTAAAGAATATTATGATATTACTGTTTGCTAAATTTTAAATAACCAAAAAAAAAAGTAATTTAAAATATTTCTAATATTTTTAAACTAATTGGCTGGCCTGTCTCACCCAGGAGGCTGGTTACTATGGTAACAAGACCCGTTCCAGCACCCAGCTCAATGATGTTCTTGTCCATCAGGTTATATTCCTCACGGTGAGTGTCGAGGAAATGACACAGCACCATGGCCTACAAACAGATTAGTTAGTTCTGCTTCTCTGAGTGAGTGATACGTACTGAGGGCCACAGAACAGCCCCGTAACAGTCCGTCGACTCTGTGATTTTGATCTCCATGTCTGCAAACTCATATCCTTCCCATGCTTCAGTTTTGATCAGCGACGCACGAAAGTGTCGCCTCATAATTGCTGCTGCCAGCTCAGCATCTGCAGTGACATCTGCAAACACAGACAGATCTCTCAAATTTACAGCAATGCGTTCAGAAGACACTTTTATCTCAACCTCTTGGATTTAAAAAGCCTCTCCATTGTCCATCCCAACCCCAAAAGACCCACATATACACTGTAAAAAAGGAATTTTCAAAGTTGTAAATAAAACAGATTGTTTGAGTATGTTTTACAAGAAAATACTATTTTTGTCTTTCTGCTTCAAAATTCCAAATTTAAATCAGTGTTACTTTATATTTCTGAGTGAAATTTGTTTCAAAGTAAATCCTAAACCATTTTTTTCCCAGTGTACGATACAATTTCCTTTCTTCTGTATATTGACTAAAGTTATGACAAAGCTGCTTGTTTTTGAATGTTCAAACTGAGTGTCAGTATATTAATTAACCATAGGTTTCCATGATGCCCATCCATGATTCTAGAAATTTCAAGAACTGTATGTTAAATAAAACCAGGAAGAAAAGGGAGGAGGAAGAAAATCATACGTTGTTTAATACTTTAATTTAGATTCATTTCATATTTAATTAATAATATTATTATTAATAGCTCAATTATTATTGTCTTTATTACTGTAAGAAATGAATAATAAAATAACACTTTTTAGACATTCCACAGTTGGTTTTGGGTTTTGTTGGTTCCTGTCATGTGATTTTGCCATGTGGTCTTTTCGATCATGTGTCTTGTTCCCATTGGTTCCCATTGGTTCATTTTGTATGTGTCGTGTTCATTGGTTGGTTTGTCATGTGACCCCCTATAGTTTGATATAAGTAGCCCTCATGTTGCCATTGTCTCTCATCGAGTATTGTTTGTGTAACGCCTGTTTCACACTGCAAGCGTGAGCAGCACGAGAGCAGCACGAGAGCAGCGTGAGCGTAACTACAGTGTCACTGCAGCTGCTCCAGAGTATTCACACTGGAAGCGTTTGTAAAGCGTCACAGCAGCCGCTCCAAAACTTTATATTTCTTTACAAAGACTACTGTAAATTTGTTTTTAGAGGTTGGTCAGTCATAAACTTGAATCTTTTGAAGTATTGGTAAACGACAAAAACTGTTCCTGTTGTTTCAGTCAGACTCAAACGTGCTGTTTATAGGCCTACTGTTTTTTTTTAAGTACATACTTTACCCAGGCGCTTACCTAGATATGCGCTATTAACCAAGTTATAGCTCAGTGAGTGTCTATAATCTCCATGTCCATTATAGAAGCTGTCAATATGCTTTATGTAAAATTCTTGTGATTAAACTACGTTTTTGTAACTGATCGGGAGAAATGTGAATTATTGCTTCCGCTCTGCCTACCTGCTGCTAACGCGCTGCTTCCGCTCTGCTGCAGCTTCCGGTGTGAACCCGGCCTGACGCCGAAACCATCGTTGTAGTGCTGCTCACGCTACGCTCCTGCTCGACGCTCACGTGCTGCTGCTGCTGTGAATGCTCTCATTGATTAACATGGACGCCTAAAAAAAACCCGCGCCGCTCACGCTTACAGTGTGAAACCGCCGTAACCCTCAGTCTGTGAGTTTATGTTTCAAGTCAAGTCAAGTCAAGTCAAGTCAAGTCTTTGTTTGTATTTTGGATTTCACTTGTTCAGTAAACTGTGGACTAACATTTACAGAATACTCAACTACATCATGAACCCAGCAGTTGCTCTTCCTTGGACTACGGTAGGGGAATCATCCCATTGAAGTTTATGTGGAGAAATTTTGTGGACTTTGTTATCAGGTGGGATTTAACAATGTTGCTCTAAAAGGCATCTTTCGTAATGGCATGGTTGTTTTTTTTAAATCTTGTCTTATGCCTGGTGATTCAAGATCAATAGAGGAATATATTGATTATGCTCTCTTGCTGAGCTGTTCATCATTTACTGTAGGAATTGCTGATGAGGAACCCTGCTATCCTACAATATCCACCACACCTGAACAATTCCATTTCCCGACCGTCATGTCTGGATTTGCTCACGTCACCTCACGCCTGCCAAGCCATGGCCTGTTCACATCATGCCTTTCAGCCCAGAGCTTCTGCACAAGATGGCCACCATGCCTGATTCTCAACCTATCATGACCGCCATGCCAAAGCCTCGTCATGCAATGGCTGTTATACAAGTTTTCCCTAAGGATTTTTTTTGAGGGGGTGCTATAGTACCCAAAAAATTCAATATTTTCACTGGCCAAATTATTTTTATTTTGTAAATATAAACAAATTTTGATTTTGACTGCTGCAGCCCACTCCAAAAAAGTTGGGAAAAAGGCATGTTTAACACTGTGTCACATCAACTTTCTTTTTAATTACAATGTTTAATTGTTTGGGAATTGAGAATACCAATTGTTAAAGTTTTACAAGCAAAATGTTTGTCCAATTTCACTTGATACATGACTTCAGATGCTCAGCAGTCTCTGATCATTGTTGTCTGATTCTCCTTTTCATGACTGGTCATACATTTTCAGTAGGAGACAGATCTGGACTGATCTAGTACATATACATTTACATTTAGTCATTTTGCAGACGCTTTTATCCAAAGCAACTTACAACTGGGGGATACATAATGCAATTTTTCTTAAAGAGGCAAACAGACGCAGGAAGTGCTTGTAATACCAAGTTTTAGACATTGTTCAAATAAGTACAAGCTAGAAAGAGAAGGAATAAATAAAGAGAAAGACAGTTTTTTTTTATGATGAAGTCAAGTAGCTTCGAAAGAGATGAATTTTCAGCTGTTGCTTGAAAATTGTCAGGGATCCCGCATTCTGGATACGGTTGGGAAGATCATTCCACCAGCCAGGAATGGTGAACGAGAATTTTCTGGAAAGTGATTTTGTGCCTCTCTGCGATGGTACCACGAGGCGTCGCTCACTAGTGGATCTCAGACTTCTGGAGGGGATGTAGATTTATATTAGTAAGTGGAAGTAGGCGGGTGCTGAGCCTGTGGCTGTTCTATATGCAATCATCAATGTCTTAAACTTGATGCGAGCCGCAACCGGTAGCCAGTGCAAGGAGATAAAGAGAGGTGTAACATGGACTCTTTTGGGCTCGCTGAAGACCAGTTGTGCCGCTGCATTCTAAATCATTTGTAGAGGTTTGATTGTGCTTGATGGAATTCCAGCCAGAAGAGCATTGCAGTAGTCCAGCCTAGAAATGACAAGGGCCTGGACAAGAAGTTGTGCAGCATGCTCCGTTAGAAAGGGCCTGATCTTTTTGATGTTGTGCAATGCAAACCTGCAAGATCGAGCAGTCTTTGCAATGTGGTCTTTGAAGGTCAGCTGGTCATCAAAGCTTACACCAAGATTTCTGATGGAACTTGATGGGGAAATTGTAGAAGAACCTAGCTGGACAGAGAAATCATACTGTAGAGTTGGAGTGGCAGGGAAGACAAGAAGCTCAGTGTTTGCCAGGTTGAGCTGTAGGTGGTATTCTTTCATCCATGCCGAGATGTCTACCAGGCAGCCTGAGATCTGTGCAGCTACCGTTGGGTCATCTGGTTGAAATGAAAGATAGAGCTGTGTGTCATCAGCATAGCAATGGTTGGTAAAAGTCATGTGCCTATATGATGGGACCCAGTGATGTCATGTAGGTGGAGAAGAGGAGGGGTCCAAGAACTGATCCCTGAGGAACCCCAGTGACAAGTTGATGTGCTTTGGATACCTCCCCTCCCCAAGCCCCAAGATCTACCAGTGAGATAGGATTCAAACCAGCGAAGTGATGCCCAGACAGGAGGATCTGATGATTGACAGTGTCAAAAGCAGCAGATAGATCTAGCAGAATAAGAACTGATGATTTGGAATCAGCTTTTGCAATCAGCAGGGCTTCCGTGACTGACAGTAGCACAGTCTCAGTTGAATGGCCACTCCTGAAACCTGACTGGTTAGCATCAAGTTTGTTGTTCTGGGAGAGAAACAATGATAACTGGTTGAAAACAACTCTTTTGAGGGGTTTCTCTATGAATGGAAGGAGAGAGACAGGTCTGTAGCTATCTGTAAGTTAAGTGTTTAATGTAGGTTTTTTGAGCAGTGGGGTTACCCGAGCCTGCTTGAATGCAGTGGGGAAGGTGCCTTTGAGGAGAGATGTGTTGATGTGTGTGAGCACTGGTGAGAGTGTAGGAGAGATTGCTTGAAGGAGGTGTGAGGGGATTGGGTCTAGAGGGCATATTGTAGGGTGGCTGGAGAGGAGAAGTTTTGATACTTCTGCCTCAGTGAGGGGACAGAATGAGAAGATGGGAGTTTTAGCAGTGGGTGTGGTTGGTTTGAGGTCCTGTGTGTGGGGGGCAGAGAATTGACTACTGATTGTTCTGGTTTTGTCTATGAAGAATGTGGCAAAATCATCCGCTGTTATAGAAGTGGTGGAAGGTGGTGGAGGGGGTCAGAGGAGAGAATTAAATGTTTTGAAGAGATTACGTGTGTCTGGGGCACTGTTGATCTTGTCGTGGAAGTATGAAGATTTGGCAGTGTGGACTTCAGCAGAGAAAGATGAAAGCAAAGTCTGATACATACTCAGGTCTGATGGATCTTTTGAATTTTCTCTCTGCTGCCCTGAGTTTGGTCCGATGCTCATGAAGAACATTGGATAACCAGGGGTTAGAAGGGGCAGCCCGTGCTGGCCTGGAGGAGAGAGGACAAATGTCATCTAGACAAGAGGTTAAAGTAGAGCATAAAGTGTCAGTTGCTGCATTCACATCCAGAGATGAGAAATGGGTAGGTGAGGGAAGAGACGAGGATACCACTGAGGAAAGATGGGAGGGGGAAAGGCAGCGTAGGTTTCGTCTAAAAGTAACTGGTATAGGGGTTGGTGGCACACAGGTAGCAAAATGTAGTTTAAATGTAATGAAGAAATTGTCGGTGATATGTAGGGGTTTTACCAGAATGTTGTCTGCAATACATTTGCATGTGTAAATTAAGTCAAGTTGGTTGACTGATTTGTGCGTGCTTGTAGTGGTAAGTCGTTTGAGATCGAATGAAGCAAGGAGTGAATGGAAGTCTGTAGCATAAGGCTTCTCCAGATGAATGTTGAAGTCGCCAAAGACTAAAAGTGGACTGTCATCCTCCGGAAATGAGGAGAGCAGCCCATCCAGCTTCTCTAGGAAGGTGGATAGAATTTGCCCAGGAGGCCGGTAAATTACCACAACCTGGACTTTTATAGGAGCTGTTACAGTGATCACATGAGATTCAAATGAGTTATAATTGCATAGGGAAGAGTGGGTTGAGTATTTCCAATTGTTAGAAATTAACAGACCAGTGACCCCACCCCGGCCAACCTGACGGGGAGTGTGAGAAAAGGAGAAATAGTTAGAGAGAGCAGCTGTGGTTGCTGAGTCTTCTGGACGAATCCAGCTCTCAGTCAAGCCCAAGATGCAAGAGTGTGGAGTTTAAAGAAAAAGCAGAAATGAAGTCTGCTTTGTTGACAGCTGACTGACAATTCCAGAGACCCACAGAGAAAAAAAGAGGTGCAGTAGAGGATATAGAGATAGGATGCAGGTTAGCAAGACTGCAAGTCTAGCTTTCTCCTAGACTTAGAGTAACAGAGATTCAAGTTGCATTTATTGATGCAGCGGCAGACTGTGTTAAGTGACAGCGGTTTACCAAAGTACTCCTGAGCCCATATGGCTATATTTAACATTGCAGCATGACGGTTACTTATGCAATTCCATCTGAGGGCTCAAAGGTCATGCACATTCAGTTTCCTGCCTTGCCCTACACAGACTGAAATTTCTCTGGATTCTCTGAATCTTTTCACAATATTATGTATAGTAGTTGGTGAAAGACCTAAATTATTTGCAATTTTGCATTGAGAAATGTGATTTTTGATTTACTTGACACTTCTCATTAAATTTGGTACAAAGTGATGAGCCATGATCCAGCTTTGCTTGCAAAGAGTGAGATGCTCCTTTTCTTAAATTTACACGTTGGTCAGTGAAAACTTTGGAAATCTCTTCTTTGTACATTTGTCAGTTAAATAAAAATAAAAGAGCATTAACAAATCACAGATTCTTGATTTTATTGCATTTTACAAAACTTCCCAATTCTTCTGGAATTGGGGATGAAAACACTGAAATAAACATGACATTTTGAAGTAGAAAAATGTTTTGTAAAACATACTACAATAATCTTATTTTATTTAGAACTTTGAAAAAAATTTTTTTTTTTTACAGTGTACTGCATATGGGAGCCCTTTGAATGCTTTGTTGAACAATGGAGGGCCTTGAGAACCCCTGCTTTATTATTTGTTTTAATAATTAAAAATAAATAGAATACATATAACATTTAGTTTGACTTCTGAAGTTGATAATCAACATTTTATAAGATGCTACCTTTAAACAAGAACACATAACTGATCTGGTTGCTCTCTAAGTGATTGTTGTTAATCTGTAAATACATTCCAGTAGTGCATGAAGCACAGTTCACTTGTGCTCAGAATCATTGTGTATTTTCTATGTTATTGCTGTACGAAACTATGTATAAAGCAATTTTATTCACACCTTCCCTCATTGTTTTCATCCTGGTCCATTTGTGTGTCTGAAATCCGAAGGTCCTTATAAGTACCAATTCACGCGAGCACTTCAGCTTTCCCTCATTGGTCTCTGTTCCAACACTAGGTTTGAGATGACTGATGGCAGCAGCTGTGCAGTGAATGCAGGTCAGCCAGCGAAAGGGAGGGCATCAGATCCTACAAGATTAAAAAGATACTCTCTCTCTCAAACACAAGAGATGATCTGGACTCGGTTCTGGAATGTAGATATTTTTTGGCTGAGATCACAATAACACTTCAACCAAACGCGATGAGCAGCTGAACTCAGTTGAGTTCAGTTGAGGCTCTGCGCCAGGAGTTTTACTATAGTGTTATATAACAGGGGTAATAAACCATCTAACTGATGTCTATGGCTCTTTGTTGTTCTCCCTTCAGGTCAGCTTTATGACTTCAAAGCCCCTCATTCTAACAGATGATATTTTAAGACCCCCAACATATTTCTGATACTTTTACAAAGCTGCCCATTTTTAAACTTTATTTACAGAAACTAGGCGTGGCAATATATTAAAATATTCTAATTAATTCTAAAGTTCAAACTTTTGGGATTAGTAAATTAAAAATTAAATTAAATTTAGGATTAGTAAGATTTTTAATGTTTTGTAAAGAAGCTTCTTATGCTCATCAAGGCTACATTTATTTTATCAAAAATAACTTGTAAAATATTATTTCAATTTAAAATAACAATATGGGATCTGGCAGAATTGCTACAAGTTTAAAATATACTTTAAAACATAATTTATTCCTGTGATACAAAGCTGAATTTTCAGCAGCCATTACTCCAATCTTCAGTGTCACGATCCTTCAAAAATCATTCTAATATGTTGTTTTGTTATCAGTGTTGGAAACAGTTGTGCAGCTTTGTATTATATATATGTATGATAATTCCTGTGATAATTGTTCAGGATTCTTTGATGAACAGAGTGTTATTAAGGACAGCATTTATTTAAAATAGAAATGTTTTGTAACATTATACACTACCGTTTAAAAGTTTGAGTTCAGTCATTTTTTTGTCTTTCTGTTTTTTTTTTTTTTTAATGCTTACAGTTTTTGAAACTATGGCTCCATTTCTCATAACTCTACACACAAAACTACAAAACACACATCATGCAAAATGTCACATGTCAAATTGCAAAAGCAAACACTTCTTTTAAAACTATTTTAACTATTCTAAAAATTGTATCTTTGCGTAGTAACTCTACACACAAACATAATATAATTAGCCACATACACACCAAACTACACACAGATATAAAAAATGTAAAACACTACTCTTGTGTGTCTTCTGCTTGTTCAGAGTGCAGTGGAGTGCACGAGAGTGTTTACATATACAGTATATATATATATATATATATATATATATATATATATATATATATATATATATATATATATATATATTATATATATATACAGTTATGCAACTGAATTGAATCAATATTGAACTGATTTGAGCTGTATAATGACATTATTAACTTGTTAGAGCTGCTAGAGCAGAATTTGAATTTGATACTATTGTGAAGCTGCTGTGGAACAATCTATATTGTTTAAAGCTCTTTAGAAATAAAGTTGACTCTCTGACTGGGCTTGTATGCATATTCAGTGTGTGTATATATGTGCCCTCCATAAGTATTGGAAAAGTAAAGACATAATTGCTTTCTCTGCTGTGGAGTGAAGACATTTGCAAATATGATTAAAAGATGAATATGCGACAAAACTACATAATGTCACATTTTATTATTAGGTCTTTCGACACATGTTTTACCAAAGAAAAAGGAAAGCACTTTTAGACTTCATCCCACTATTTGATGTGAGCATAAGTATTGGAACAGTTGAATTTAAAGCAGATGCAAAAGATTAAAAGCTAATATTTAGTTGCAGATCCCTTGCATACATTCAGAGCAGTGAGTCTGCAACCCATAGACATCAGCAGACCCTTACCAAAAAGTAGTATACTTCAAGTTTATTTTATTAAGTATACTTAAGTAAAGTTCAAGTATATTTAGACTTTTTGTAAGTATAAGTCAAGTATACTTAAATGTCATTTTAAGTATATTTCTGAGAAGTACATAAAGCCCATTTCTGAGAAGTACATAAAAAGTAAACTAAAAGCATACTTTCCTATTTTTAGTTTAAAAGAAGCATACTAATAGCACACTTGAATAAACTTCTTTTTCTTAAGGGGACTCTTGGTCTTATGTTTTGAAATGCTTTTCCCCAGCCTTTAATGCAGCCAATTCCAGCTGCTTGTTTTGGGGAGTTTCTGTCTTTAGTCTTCTCTTCAGCTGGTGAAATTAATGTTCAATCGGATTTAAATCTGGATATTGATTTGGGCAATCTAAGGCTTTACATTTCTTTGCCCTGATAAAGTCCTTGACTGAACTGGCAGGGTGTTTTGGGTCATTGTCCTGATCCAATATGAAGTGCTTTCTAATGAGTTTGGTGGCATTTTCTTGAATATTGGTAGCCAAGATGATTGTGTACCCTTCCAAATTCATTCTGCTACTGCCATCATACATTAAATCATCATTAAAATGAAGAGGTCCTGTTCTAGAGACAGCCATGCATGCCTATGCCATGACACCACCTCCAACAAGCTTTACAGATAAGGTTGCATGCTTAGGATCATTTGCAGTTCCCTTTTTTCTCCACACGTTTGCTTTCCAATCTCTCTCCAATCAGTTCCAAAACTCTACTGGCTCACATTTGTGAAGAATCTTGTCTTTCTATTTTTGGTGCTGATCAGAGGTTTGCATCTTGCTGTGTAACTTCTGTAATTCTGTGTCAAATTCTCCTGCGGACTGTAGACTGACAGAGCATCACTCCAGCTTTCTGGAGGTTGTTGGTGATTATACAGACATGTATTTTAGGGTTCATTTTCACAGCTTTTATGATTTGTCTGTCATCAACTACTGTTGTTTTTCTCAGCCGATCAGGTCGTCGTTAGTTTCTGATGTCGCCGGTAGTTTCCAAACTCTGGATTTCTCCATGCCCTTTGTTTTTCCTATATTGACTTCCTCTTCTTTTAGCATACAAATTGCTTGCTTTTCTTTCAGAGTTGGCTTCCTCATCTTCATCCTGGTTTGTGTGTGTCATCTGAAGAAAATAATGCATCAGGACACAGCTGAACACTTAGAAAGACCTGTGAGGCAACTGTTGCTTTAAATACTTATGCTTAAGTTAGGTAGGTGGATGTATATATGTGATTGTTGTTTTTGTTGGTTGGTACATCTTTGTGTTGAATAACCCAATAATAAAATGTGACATTCTGTAGTTTTTTTCCCCCCTCATATTCATCTTTTAATCATATTTACAGATTTCTTGACTCCACAACAAACAGAACAATTTTGTCTTTACTACCAATACTTATGGAGGGCACCGTATATGTATGTACTGTACATATTGACACACACACATAGTAAATAATCATATATACAATATATACACTGTAATAGATATGCAACGGAGTTAAAATTATTTCTTTCTCAAAACAGTGTTTTGATTTCGAAGTGAACAAATGATGTATAAGTTTGTATTTAGAGTTTTGCAAAAAGGTTTGTTTAATAACAACATGAGTTTAAAGCATGCAATGTGCTTGTAGTTTTGCAGACTTGGGCTAAAGATTAGGTACAGGAGTGAATGGTTTCAATGAGTGGGCCTCAAGTACCACTTTTAGTGTCTAAGCAGTTTAAAAAAAAACTAATACTTTTATTCAGCACGGATGTGTTAAATAATAAAATGATATATATAAAAAAGAAACATTCTTTTCAATGTTTTATTCATCAAAGAATGGAAAAAATGTATTTTTTTCCAAAAATCTATTAAGCAGCACAACTTATTTAACATTGTTAATATCTGAGTATCAAATCAGCATATTAGAATGATTTCTGAAGGACACTGAAGACTGGAGTGATGGCTGAGGGAAAATTCAACTTTGGATGAGAGGAATAAATTATATTTTAAAGTATACTATAATATTAAAAGCATTACGTTATATCATAATAATATTTCAAAATATTACTGTTTCTCTGTATTTTTGATCAAATAAATGCAGCGTTGATGAACAGAAGAGACTTCTTTAAAAAACATAAAAAACTTACTGATCCCAAACTTTTGAACAGCAGTAAAAACAACAACAACAACAAAAAAACAACAACTATATATATATATATATATATATAAAAATATATATATATATATTATATATATATATATATATATATATATATATTTATATACACACACACACACAACACGTGTATATATATATATATATATATATTCTTTGTGTGTGTGTAGGTGTATATACATACACACACACACACACAAAGAATATATATTTTATATATATATTAATATATATATATATATATATATATATATATATATATATATTATATATATATATATATATAAAATTGTAACATTTAAATAATTATATTCCAAAATCCAGAAAATAAGATGTTGGATCGTTTTCTTTTTAAAGCTTTAGAACAATTTATATCATGAAAAACACTAGACATGAGTTTTTCAGACTTTTATTGTTCTTTATGTGAAGAAAAACTCTGTTCTTTTGCAAATTCATCTAAAGATGGTTAAAAAAAGAAAACAGAAATACAAACAGAAAAATAGCAATAGACCTGAGATGTTGATGAACCATAAATATTTGGAAGGCTGATAGATCTGTTCTGATTAAGAATTACATTGATTTTCTTTTTTCTTTTTTGGTCATTTGACATGATTTCATGTTGGCATTTCTCAAATGATCACACAGTATGTTTATTATACAGCTCATAGTTTGTAAAATCTGCTCAAGACAACATTTTACATGTAAACTCATTCTGCATATCTGATGGCATCAGTAAGTATGCTTTGTATGTGTTTATCATCATAATCTGTTTTGGCTCCTTCCTTTTCCTCCTCGTTTCCCTCTTCCTCTTGTTTTCCCCTCAAACACAGAACGTGCTGTAACCATAGCGACCCCCTTCCCATATTCAGCATCATCCTCTGAGCTGGAGCTGCTTGATTCCACCCTTGATGACATCATCGACATGACTCCGCCTCTCGTCTCATCCAGTGTGTCTTCAGGTGAGTCCAGGTGACACACTGACCCTATGAATCCTCCCGCTAACGGCCCTGCGGTAGCAGGGGCCTCGTCCGGCTGTGAGGCCCCGTTCCTGCCCTTCTTAGACGGAGAGCTTTCTTCCTCCTCCTCTTCCTCCTCTCTATCTTTTCTCTTGAGGCAGGTGACGGCTCTGCGCAGACGCTGGCTGTGGATGGACTGCCTCTCCTGCTGCTCCAGACGAAAGAATGAATCGATGCGCAGCTGCGTCTGCAGACAGACAATAACAGTGAGAAGATGATGATAACAGAAACCAAACAACTGCAAGAATACACTACTGGTTAAAAGTTGGAATAATTAACATTTTTTGTTTTTCTGCTCACCAAGGCTGCAATTATTTGATAAAAAATACAGTAATCTTGTTAAATATATAAAATAACTCTTCTATTGTAATTTATTTTAAGATGGAATTTTTCTTTTGAACTTTCTATTCATCAAAAAATCCTGAAAAATAAAATGCTTCACCGTTTCCACAAAAACATGTGTAGCAGCACAACTGTTTTCAACATTGATAATAATCAGAATGATCTGAATTTTCTTGAGCAGCAAGTCAGCATATTAGAATGATTGCCGAAGGATCTTGTGACACAGAAGACTGGAGTAATGATGCTGAACATTCAGCTTTGATCACAGAAATAAACTACTTTTTACAATATATTCACAAAGAAAACAGCTATTTAAAAATTACAATACTATTTCACATTTTGTTTACTGTATTTTTGATCAAATAAATGTAGCCTTGGTGAGCAGGGGAGACTTCTTTCTAACAAAACATTTAAAATCCAACCTTTTGATTTGTAGTGTACTGAATTCTAAGAATTTATAAAACAAAAGTAGTTATTAATATTTTGAATTAGCATTTATTTTCATATTGTCAGTTTTAATTTTAAATGTAATTTATTTATATTTTTATTTCTGTAAGTTTCTTTTCATGAATGAAAATTATTTGTAATAGTTTTCATTTTTTCACTAGAATTGAAGTCCATCACCTGTTGAGACTGAAGCTGCTTTAGCACTGGCTGTAGCGTTTCTTCAGTTTTTCTGCTGCTCCATCCGAAGCGGCTCTGACAGAATGTTCGACAGGTTAAGAACCACTTCTGCTCATTTTAAACTGCAGACATTCAGAATGTGTTAAAAGCTATCATACTATAAATGACATGAAGGATATTCTTTGATGAGCTCCAGGTGTGGGTGGCCCCAGCTGAACGAGGCATCTGATTGGTCGACGGTGGGCTGCAGGTAAGCTTCAGCCACAGCAGGGTTCGGGAAACCAGGATGAAGCTGAAGTTTCCTCAGTTTCTTCTTCACCTTTGTGTCTTTGGGATTGGCAGCCAACTTTTTATTCTCCTGTGCTTCAGTCCACCACTCACTACATCAGACAGAACACACATACACAATGACCCATATTTAAAATTCTATGGTAAAAACAGCAGCTGTGATTGCCAGCACTATACCGTAAAAACTATGGTAGGTTTTACATGAGTGAACTTAAAATTTATGGTAAAACCTGATTTAATCTATATATTGCATCTAAAGTAAAATCAAATTTTGTACCTGTATAATATACTGATATAACCATAAGACAAGTGGTACAACAGACGTATGACGAATTAAAGAAAATCACAAGCACCTTTTCTACAAGATAATGTAAATACTAATATATACACACAGTGTCATACACACATACATAGGAGGAACATAATGTATATAATTAATAACAAAGACTAACGGGAAGCATCATTTTTTAACCCTCATAAAACTTTTGGGTCCATTTTGACCCAGAAGATATGCATAAAAAATTCTAAAAAATAGAATGAAACTTTGCAAGTGTTTTAAAGGGATACTCCTCCTCAAAATGAAAACTTTGTCATTAATCACATACAGTTAGAATAGTCCATCTGCCATCAGTGGTTCAACCATAACGTTATGAAGTGACGACAATACTTTTTGTACACGAATAAAACAAAAATCAGCGTAGCGCCTTTTTGGCGAATCTGATCTGTAGCTGTCACAGAAGAGCGTACGCTGCCTGCGTACAGCTCAGATTCGCCAAAATGGTGCAACGAATATGTGGAGGAGACAAATTGTTGAATAAAGTTGTAATTTTTGTTTTCTTTGTGTAAAAAAAGTATTGTCGTCGCGTCATTACGTTATGGTTGAATCACTGATGGCAGATGGACTATTCTGACGATGCTTTTCATACTTTCCTGGACCTTGACACTGTTATTTATTTGGCAGTCTATGGACAGTCACAAGCCTCCCTGTTTTCATCCAAATTATCTTAAATTGTGTTCGAAAGACAAACAAAGCTTTTACGGGTTTGGAACGACATTGGGGTAAGTGATTAATGTCAAAATTTTCATTTTGGGGTGGAGTATCCCTTAAAGACTCTCGATTTTTTTTTCACAATTATTTTTTAAGAGATATAACTATTCTTAAAAATTTTTTACACATATCATGTATCATTGGCTGATGGGGTTTCAACTTAGAAATATTGTAGAACAAAGTATATTCATCGACCGCAAATATGGCTTATTTTAAAATTAAAACATGCAAGTTGTAGCAATTTTACTTGGCTGCTCACTCTAATGTTAACCTAGACAAATGTGCGCTATTAGGCCAATATCTGAGTGTTTGTGTGGAGTGTGGAAGCTATTAGTGCATTTACTGCATGAAATGGATTTGCAATATTCTTGATAACTGTGGAAACAACTTAAAATATGACGTCATTTTTGCTCATACAGGTAAGAGTAAATACATCATTCTTAATTGTAAATGGTTTATTTTTATTTGTGTACACTCACAATATCAATAAAATGTTTTCGTTTTGTTTTGTTTTTTTTGTTAAGAAAACAAACAGGATGTGCTTTCTGCCATTTCGGGCTGTGAACTGGAGCGCGTCACAAAAATGAACCGAGACTCAGTGTATAGGCTGCCTCACAGACATGAGAAATATATCTATAGAAAGCTTGAAATGTCTAATGTTAAGTGTTAAAACAAACCAATTCCAATCAAAAAATATTCTCTGATTACGTAATCCATATGAAAGTGTGCCAAAGGGGGCCATGGTTAAGCAAGGTCTGCAGAAAGAGTTGGGAGACAAGTGCTGCGCTGATAATGTATTAAGTAGGCCTACTTATGATGAGTAGCAATATTGAATATTTGATCGCCAACAGATTTATCAAGCTGTCATTCAAACAGTATATATACAAATTAAAAATAAAGGGAGAACACGCCTAAGCTGGATATAGGCTACAGCAGTCGACTTAATTAAATGGCACAACAGGCAGCTCTCTTTTAACAAACAGACAAACAGACATCAAGGCTGAGTGCCTTGGAATGCCAAGATAGAAGTGATAATCCAGCCCCTGTCAAGTTCGCCGTTTATGTGAAGGTTATTCACTCGCTCGCGGGACTCATCAGGTGCTACTGGACATGAGGGGCGATCAGGAACATTGGTTCCAGGCCCTCGTCCAGGCAGAGCAGGAGGACCACAAGCTGTTCTGGAGCTGGATGGACCATCTGCCCAGGCCCCGCCATCCCATGTGCCTCTAAACAAGATGGGTCCTCGCGATGATATGGAGGCATTCATTGACCTCTTTGAGAGGACTGCTGAGGCTTCTGGGTGGCCCCAGTCATACTGGTCAGTGTGCCTCATCCCGCTGCTTTAGGGGGAATCGCAGATGGCTGCACAACTGCTGCCAGTTCAGAACCTCCTGGCTTACCGTGACCTCAAAAGGGCCATCCCTCCAACGGGTCGGGCTGATCCCTGAGCAGCACCACTAGCGCTTCAGGTGGCTGGACCCTTCGTGATGGCTCAACAGTTCCAGGATATGTGCCACAGATGGCTGTAGGCTGGGCAAGGTGACGTCGAGCAAATAATTGTTTGGGTGATGCTGGAACAGTTCATTGCGCGTCTACCAAAGACAACCACGCAGTTTGTCCAGTGCCACTGCCCGACATCGCTGGGCCTGGCCATTCAACTGGTGGAGGAGGCAAGGTGTTTCTGTCACATACATTACACATGTTTTACGAATTATTGGACATTAAATCAGTTCACACCAGCATATATCACCCACAAACAGACAGGCTGGTGGAACAATTTCATCGTCCTGAGAGAGGTTTGGGAGGATGGACATTCAGATAGCAGAAACAAAATTCAGTATGTGCTGGACCTGAGAACAAAATTCTACACTTTGGAGCGGCTCTCTCTGGTGAATTTGTTGCAGGCCCAGGACAGACAGAGCCATCTGTACAATAGGGGAACCAGATTATGGGTTTTGAACCGGGAGATAAAGTGCATGTATTGCTCCCAACTTCTAGTTCTAAATTACTCAGCAAGTGGCAAGGACCCTTTGAGGTCACACGGCAAGTAGGAGATACCAATTATGAGGAAATTTGAACGGACAGGAACGGGGCAAGTCAGATTTACCACCTAAACCTCCAGAAAAAAATGGAGCGAGGCGGAGCCAGTGTTAGTTTTAGTGCCTAAAATGGATGGCTCCATACTATTCTGTGTGGATTATCGCAAGGGGAATGCTGTGTCAAAATTCGACACATACTCAATGCCACGAGTACAGCTCAATTTTATTAGAAACTGGACTTAACAAAAGGGTATTGGCACATCATAGTATACAGATTTTGAATGCATTATGAGGGTTAAACAAAATACCATCAAATGCTTCTCGTGCAGGGAACTGACAAGTTTATGGGTTTTCACTGTAAATTATAAGATAACAAGTTTTATTTCCAAAATTTAAAAGTCATAGTATTTCATAGTATTTTTCATAGTAAAACTACATAAAATTTCCCATTTTCCAGTTTTTCACCATATACAGAAAGTGTCTTTTATTTTTAAAATGACAATCACTTTTTTCAGTGTTTCTGACCTGAGTTGAACAAGAGGCTCTAAACCAGCACCAGGAAACTCGTTGAGGATCTCCATCCCAGTAACGTATCCTACTCCTGGAATGCCTTCAGTGTAATCACTGCCCAACAGATATGCCAGATTGATCAGTTTGGTCCTGTCCAGGCCTACAGATGGATGCAAGCTCACGTTGGTGTCTCTTTCCACCTATTATACATCCACACTAATTGATCTCAGTAGGGATGCACAATATTATCGAAACGTTATTGGAATCTGGAATATTGGAATGGCTTAAAACTTAATCATTGGCCCGATATGAAAAAATATGCCGATATGCCTTGCCGATAAGATGAATAACTCACATGCACTCAGGGTGTGCTAGTGATAAGATCACGCCAGCAGTGCGGTCATTCTGGACCAAACTTTTGCCTGAATGGTAATTAGATTCATTATTTTGGATTGTTGCATTTAATTTGAGAATGCTAATACAGAATGATGCATCAGGTGTGCGAAAGAGTCAACAGTCACTAGGGTGTGCAGTAGTAGCAATAGCCAGGTCCTAATGCCTGTCAAGTAAGGCAATTTATTTATTTAGGGCCTACTTGTAACAAAATTAAGATTAAGATTGTTTTTCAATACATTAAGATTAAATAAAGAAGTATGCTTTGATTTAAAGGTTAAAGTTGAGAAGCTATAACTTACATTAATAAAAATCACAAACATGACACTTGTAAATTAAAGGGGTGCTATTATGCTTTTTCACTTTTTCAACTTTAGTTAGTCTGTAATGTTGCTGTTTGAGCATAAAAAAGTTCTGCAAAGTTACAATGCTCAAATCAAAAACTTTTCAAAAACTACCATGAACGACTTGTTTGGACTACAACGCATATTTTCCAGGATTTGTGATGTCACAAAGATCGACGAATGGGATGAGACCTGGTTGAGCTGCACTAGAGAGCTGCAATGTTATCATCACTATGTCGGAGACGCGCTAGTGTTCTCAAAACAGATGAGCTTAGAGTGGTTACAATCATCCAGGTTTAAATCGCGCTCAAATTGATTTGATTTTGACGCAATATTTAAACTGATGCTCGCAGCAGGAAGCTATGGTGAGAAGCAGGTAATTTCCTGACCAGGCGCCGAGTTCTGTCAACCACAACACGCACTGGCCCAGCTAACCAATCACAGCCCATCTCGTATTACAGAAGGCAGGCCTTCATTTGATACAGGAACTATTCCAGCCGTTCATGCCAGACTGGGGAGAGAGGTATTGTAATAATGTAAAATATGTGAAAAACAACGTGTTTCTGGAACAACCTAGTATGAGAGCCTGTTCTAGTACACCCTCAAAACAAAATCAAGACTTTGTAAAAGAGCATAACAGGACCCCTTTAAATAATTGTATATTTATGGATTTATTCATTAATGTGTAATGTTTGGTTTTTTTTCTTTGCACCATCTATAAGTGTTAAATCATCAAATAAAATGTTATGGATACCACATCTGTCTGGAAAAAAAATGCAGTGATTGACTTATAGTTGATTTATAGTTTTTTCAGCTTTCGTTGTACTCTCATTATAAAAGAACTTCATTATTGTTTATTTAATTCTAACAAGTAAGTTTTTGTTAAAAACTAACCAAAATTAAAAAATAATTTGTTTACAATCTCTGTACAGGAGAGACTTGGTGTTGTTTCCAAACAAAAGGAAACATATCGGTATCGGCATTAGCTATCGGCCAAAATGAGTTGAAAAATGTCAGCAAAAATCCATTATTTTTTAATCCATTAATCCATTATCGTGCATCCCTAGATCTCAGTTCTGCAGCTCACCTAGTTGGTTCTGCATGTCCACAGACTGGTAATGCTCCACGTATTTGTTCTGGTTGAAGAAGTTCTTGTAGACTTGACGACCGCCGAAGAGCCAGATGTCGCTGTCGTCGGTGATGGTGCCGTGCGTTTGGTCCAGATGGTCCAGCGCTGCACATTGGGCTTCAGCCTCCATTGGAGCCACGATGAACGGCACACCAAACAAACGCAACAGCTCCTGAATGCCATCAGAGGGGAAAAAACACTTCATATCATGGAAAATGAGTGCCTTTGCATCAGAAGATACAGATAATGTATACTAGTGTACTACTCATGCTATTCTGAAGTATGTACTGGTTTTTATTTCATTAACGAAAAGTATGATGAAAAACGTTCATTGACAAGCTTTTTCCCCATGACTAAGACGAGATGATAATAAGGTCAATAAAGAGACAGACAGCTGTTGCGATTGCTGTTGAGTGTCGCTGTGCTTATTTGTCGTCTCTGCTTATGCCGAGCTCCCTACGCAGTAATAATTACTTATGCTCAGGTCTTTCATAAGCTCTCTTATTCAGTTGAAAGATTCTGATGAAATGTCGCTCAGCGCTGCTTATATAGGGCACTTTCCATCCACCTTTTGTGTGCACTCTAGCATTAAGTGAATAAGGCTTCAGTTTTTGAGGAGAAAGATGTTTCCCCCAAAGTGTCACATTATTCTCGTTTTACTTACGGTTTACTTGTTCTAATGGTGGATATGTGTCTACCTTTGAGTGCAGGTGAGGACACTTTTGAGCTGCACTCAGTGCAGCGTGCATCCATGACCTACTGGAAAAGCAGGTCCAGCTGTGAGAGCCGCGCTGGAAACATCCCGGGCTGACGCTCACAAGTCTGAGGTAGGTTTACGGTGCAATGTTAATACTCCCACCACCTCTACTCCATGTGTTTCTCTGCACAGGCCCAGTGCACCCAGGACGCGATTTTTTTCCAGGTCTCCTTTACTCCAGCACCAGAACACCACAGACCCTGGATGCACCAGTAGTGGAAGACGCGAGCCAGGCCCCGGGCAAGGACCTCTCCCACTCCGGTCTTCAAAATCCACCCAAGGATCATCATGCCAGGATCGCTTCCCACGTATTGACGAGTCAAATCTCAAATAACTGCTGTGATGGCTTTTGTTCTACCCACTTAAATAATAGAAGTACTTGTATTGTCCAATCTATAAAGACTATAAAGAATATAAATTTAATGCAGGATCTAGAAAAAATCTGATCGTGATTAATACAGAAAATGCAAAAAAGAAAAAAAGCTATTAGAACTATTGTTTCAACCACTGAAGATGGATTCACAAAAAAACTGCTATATGACATTACATCATGCTACAATTCATCACGCTCCTTAAAGTCACAAAACTCTCTCTCTTTGGCCAAGCATTCACATGTTTCTCATAAGCTTGTACTCCAGTTATATCTGATCAAATGCACATTATCATTCTTTGCTTGGTTTGAACAGCAGCTATGCTAATTTTGCCCTTATGAAGATCTGAGATGACCGAACATCTGTGAAGAAATTATGCCAATCCCTCTGAGGACCTCAGATTATGACAACCCTGAACCAACACACAAAACTACTAAATTTTCCTATAAGTTTGATCGCAACATATAATCATTGCTGTTAATAGTGTTCACCATTTCTTTCAATACATGCCATAAACTGCATGATTTTTACTGTACATTTCTGCCATATAGACATCATCTTGACATAGTCACCACTGATAAGCTACTCCTAAACGTAATGTAGAAAGTAAACTGAGCTGACAGGTTTAAAATGATAAATCTCCTCTAATCCAGTTGAACCATTCTGGGAAAAAAGGACAAAGACTATTTATCCAGTCAGCAATGATATGATTTCACTGAACTCATCAGTTCAGTTTCACACACGGCTTTACACCAGATACTTCACACACACACCTGCTACCATCACCAACACATGGATTAATGACATGAATAAGTGCAGCAATAAAGCCGTCATACTGGATTCACAACCAACTCACAGATGAGAACATGAACACAGATAATATGACAGACAATAACAATAACCTTCCTGATCACAGACAAAGTCAAGTCACCTTTATTTGTATAGCGCTTCATACAATACCGGTTGTGTCAAAGCAGCTTTACAGTGTCACACAGGAAAGTAGTTCGTCAATAATGCAAGAAACGCAAACGCAGGAGAATAATATCAGTGTTTACAACTCTAAAACGGAATTCAGGCAGCTGTAATCAACAGCTGAAACAGAGCTCTGTTTGGATTGGAAAGGGTTTTGTGTTGTGAATGTTGCACCAGTGTTATTTCAGTATCACTGAGATACTATTATAGTTTTATAAATATTTTGAATCAGTTTTTATTTTTATATTTTCTGTTTTCATTTTTAGTTTTAGTAATTTTTAGTATTTTTTTAAACATGTTTTTATTAGTTATTTTAAAACATCAAGATAAACTAAATTAAAATGAGAAATGGAGGAGTTTTTGTAGGAGTTTCCTTTTCAGACATTTTTGGGAGGAGAGTATATTAATAAATCATGCTAGGTGATTTACTAAGGTTTGCGCTAGTCAGTTTACTGATATTTGCCATTTTTTAATCCCCAAAAATGACTTCACCTATTTTGTGCCTATGTTGTTAGTAGATTACCCAAACATGACTATCATCAGCTGTATGTTAATTTATGCTGCTCTTGGTAGATTGCATTGGTCATTATGGAAATGATCTGTGTCTGTGTTCTTTAATCTGCTTATTGTCAGTAGATCAGCAGAACTTTACAGTCTCATTGGAGCTTTTGTGATTGCACTCTCATGTTAATTTGCCTTGTTTAGTAAATCTAGTTAGCTATAATAACCCTGTGTTGCACTAGCACATGTTCTGTATAAGGATGCTGACCTGGCTCTCCTGGCACATCTGTCCGGTGACCGTGGTGCTGCTGCGCTCCTGCTGCTGCTGCTGCTCTCTCAAGCTCATTTGCTCACACTGCAGTTCTCTGTCCAGCTGCAGCAGCTCCTCCTGCAACGCACACTGATGTGTTACACAGCACAAAATCACTGTGACAGAACTACAAAGATTCAGTGTGATAACAGTGAGATGCACCGTGTCAATGTGATCCCACTCGCTTGCAGCAGGAGGAGTTTCATCTATGGACTTGTTGACTTCCTCATTCTTATCCGGGCTCTGGACGCTGGACTCTTCCTTTCTGCTCTCCTCTTCCTCTGCTCTCTCCTCTGCTCTCTCTTCTGAGGGGCTTTCATCGGCTTCTGCTTTGACGTGAGATTCTTCTGTTTCAGATGGTTCCTCTGCATCAGACACCTCAATAAAACTCTCTGCAGAAACCAAACAAACAGGTATGAAACACTCAAAAACTAAAATAAGTCATTCTAAAATAAAAAAAAAAACATTTATTTATCTAAAATAAACTATTTATCTAAATAAAACACTTCAAAAAGATCAAATATTTTATTAATTAAGATGCATGTCGTGAACATTAACTGGAATAAGAAAACCGTGAACTTGTGTCAATAAGCTACTGAAATACTAATTTAAAATCTCAAAAGGGCTTCAAGAAAACATTTTAGCTCACAGGTTTGGGAATTCCTACAACTGTAACTGCTGTACTTTCTGTACCAGAAGCACAAACATGAAGTGTCTGTGTGTATTTGCACCTTCTGAGCTGCTTTCCTCATCATCTTCACTTTTCACTTTGTTGTCCTCCATCTGATCTGTTCGGTCTGCATTCACAGGTTTGTCATCAGAGGAAGCACTCAGGTGTCTTTGCTTTAGAGGAAGTTGTACCGCAGCATCTTGTAGCCCATGCGTCTCCTCTCGCCTTTCAGATACTGCTGAACCAAGAAGAAGCAGCGTTCTGGACTGATGCTTGGATTCTGAAGACTCTTCCTGTGAGGAAATGCTGATTCCAGGAACCTCCTCTGTCTGCTCTCCATCAGAGCTGCTCCTCAGCTCCTTTACCTCCACAGCTTTGTCTCCTAGAGCTTCCTGTATGGCTAACAGAGTCCTGGGAGAAACGCCTCCAACTCCAGTCACCTCATTGACAACGCTTCTGTCAAGAACCACAGCTTCATCCTCGTCCTCCGAGCTGCTTGTGATGACGTACGTCCTGCGTTTGTGGACATCTGCGGGATCCATCATGGCGCTCTGGATGGCCTGTAGAGTTCGAGGCGACACGCGTCCATCTTCATCTTCAGATCCTGCCGTCCTTTGTCCTCTCGTGGCCACGGCTTCTTCTTCAGAGCTGCTGTCCATCATGGCACTCTGGATGGCCTGTAGGGAGCGAGGAGAGGGAGGTGCTCCACCTGACGCCAGCGGCTCCTCCTCAGCACAGGATGTGGAGGAGGATGCCTTGTTCTCATCATCCTCTCTCACAGGTTGCCACAAGGGCTCAGGCTTCCCTTTAGGCCTCCCTTTAGGTTCCCATGGACAGCTGGACCACAGCGTTGGAGCCGGACGACTGTCTGGATTGCTGGCTTTCTTCTGAGACCCTGAAGAATATGGTAACATATTTTAGTAAGACAATTTTTGAAAGAAATACTTTTATTCATCAAGAATGCATTAAATTGTTCAAAAGTGACACTAAAGACATTTCTAATGTTGCAAAAGATTTCTATTTCAAATAAATTCTATTCTTTTGAACTTTCTGTTCATCAAAGAATCCTGAAAAAGAGCTGTTCAATTTTAAAAAAAGGAAATATTTAAATAAATAATTCTAAAATAAAACAATCAAAATAAAACTCTTACTGAAAAAATGCACGAAACCATTTACCAGAATCACTTTTTAAGAAATGAATACTATTATTCATCAAGACCACATTAAACTGATCAAAAGTGACAGTAAAGACATTCATAATGTTACAAAGGATTTCTATTTTAAATAAATGCTGTTCTTTTGAACTTCCTGTTCATCAAAGAATCCTGAAAAATAAAATGCATCATGGTTTACACAAAAATATGAAGCAGCTCAAATGTTTTCAACACTGATAATAATCTCCATATTGAAAATGGCAGCAAATCAGCATATTAGAATGATTTCTGAAGGTTCATGTGACACTGAAGATTGGAGTAATGATGCTGAAAATTCAGCTTTGTTCACAAGAATAAATTACATTTTTACAACATATTCTTACATAGAAAACATAATAATATTTCACTGTTTGTACTGTATTTTTGATCAAATAAATGCAGACTTCTTTCAACAACATTAAAAATATAACTGTCCCTAAACTATTGAATGCCAGTGTAGATGAGCTCAAAGCTACAAATATGCACAGATGGCGCTCTAACTTTTCCACATCAGTGACCTTTGATGAGGATGTAGTGTGACGAGTCCTCTGACACCAGACGGCGGATCTCCATGTCATGGTCTTTGTTCTGGCCGTACGGCTGCTCCACTCCTCCCGAGCTGCGCTGGTTCATCTCCTGCTCCACTCCTTCCAGACGCTGGTTGAGTTTGTTCCTCTGCAGGAGACCCGCCAACTGATACTGCGAGAACTCACCTGACCTCTGAGACACCAGGATCAAGAGTTTAACAAGATAAGGTGAGAAATATATCAGTGTTAAAAATTATAATAATGTGCCGCTGACTGTAATGATGATATGAAGGGCAGCACCTCTGGGGGTTTGTGGAACAGCGTGCGTCGCCTCTTGCTGAATTCCTTCATTTCTTTTAAGATTTCGTGCTTGATCTCCGGTGGCATGAGGGAAAACTCCTCAGAGTTGATGTCTACAGAGTTAGGGTTGTCATAGACCTCTTCCTGAACAAGACAAAAAAAGAAATCATTAAATAAATCAGAGATGTATGAGAAACATTTGGCTACATGTTTATATCAGTAAAAAGTAAAAATTATTACAAAATGTAAGTTATGAAATAAGTCAAAATTATGGCATTAAAAAGCCATAATTATGATCATAATCATGATTTAGACTTTTTATCTCATATTTATGACATAAAATGTAATATTTATGATGTACATATGCATGAATGTTTTTCTTATGTGGCTGAAATTGGCTTCCATATTAAGAAGATCAGAGTAGGGAAGAGTAAACTTTATACAGGATACTCACAGGATGCTCCTACAGTAGAAATATGAATGCATGTTATCCACAAACATGCAATTCACTCACAAAAAGCAATATATACTACAGTATACACCAAATCTAAACTGCTTGATTGTTTATATTTGTCATAAAATATAACTATATTTTCATCCAGCTCTAATCTGATAAATGGCATGATAAGGCATGAATATATTAAGATACATAAATTATTATAAACTTTAATTGTGGTTTTCAGTAAAGCTGCTTTGAAACAAAGTGTATTGTGAAAAGCACTGTATAAAAAAAATAAATGAAAAAAAAAAACTGTGGATGTGACTGATCTCACCTGGAATCTGCTGTAGGTCTGCAGTGATTCGTCTCCATCTCTTTCGTCCTCTGAACTACAGCAGCATTTACAAAGACACAAATGAAAACATGTTTCTTCATTATCATTATGTCTTACTGATGTTTTTCCCATGATCTCACCTGCTCTTTTCTCTGTCCTCATCAGGAGGAAGTGCAGGCAGAATGTACATGTCGTCTTGCTCATCTCGTCTCACAGACGACAGGCTGGGAATCGCCTCTTGACTGTGGAAAAAGAACACACTGAGCATCAGTGTTGGGTGTAACCCGTTACTGTAATTAAATTACTTATCCACTGAAAAGGCAAAGTACGGGATTACTGGTCATTTTAGGTAATTTAATTACAGTTACTTATAAAGTACTTGTGTTATATAATGTAAATAATTCAAACAGTTCTAAAATCAATATTGAATTTGAAATATAAATTTATTGAAATAAATTTAGGTAAAATTGAATGCAGCGTCTTTAACCCTCTGTGTGCTGGTGCATTCACTTGCAGTTTTTCCTTAAAACCGAGAAAAGAACAGAAAATAATTCTACGAAAATAAGGTCTATTTTTATTTGTGTACACTGACAATAACAGCAAAACATTGTGCTTTTGTAAAATAAAGGAAAAAAAAAGGTGCGCTTTCTGCCGTCTCAGTCTCCGTAAATGTCTTTCTGAAATACACCACAAAAATTAACCGAAAGCGAATACTTGACGCACAGACATGAGAAATATGTCTATAGAAAACTTGAAGTGTGTGCTTTTAAATGAACCAATTCAGTTTGAAAACGAATATTCTGTGATTGTGTAATCTGTATGAAACTAAAGCGGGGAACAGTCTTTCCCTTCTCTGAGCTCATTAGGCAACTTATTACATATAGGCTAAATGTTGTACGAAACGGGGATGTAATTTTTTTGCTATCGTATAATAAAAATATGATTTATATAATATGATATAGATATAAAGTAATGTGAATGTTTACACTATAGCATGATGAATGTTACAGTCTAGGAATGTTTAGATCTACTATCAGTTGACGATGTTTATCATGCAATAAGAATTTAGTTTATAAAATATCAGAATGTTGTAATATTGCAATATTAAATTTTTCTTAAGCTTTTTTGTTATTCAGATATTTTGCAGAGTAATTCTATTTATTAACCAAAGGTTACATTTTTTTTTATTAAAATGTTTACATATTACAGTTGTTGTAAAAACTAAAAGGTTCAAATTGAAAGAATAAAGAGTTTAATTTCTATTGTCTATGCTTTAAGGTTTATAGGGATTTTTTAAATGTAATTAAGTTACCTACTGAGTAATTAAAGGGGTCATATTATGCAATTTCAATTTTTCCTTTCTCTTTGGAGTGTTACAAGCTCTTGGTGCATGAAGAAGATCTGTAAAGCTGCAAAGACTGAAGTCTCTAATCCAAATAGATATTCTTAATCAAAGTTAAGACTCTGCCACGCCCCTCTAAAACGGCTCGTTCTAACATGCCCCCACATCTCTACGTCACTATGTGGAAATATTTGCGTAATGCCGCCCAAATGTTTACGCAAAGAAAGAAGGTGTGGTTTCAGTAACAGCAGTTAGTGTGGAAGCAGTCATGTCAGGGAGATGCTGTGTGTATCTAGGCCAAAGCAAAAGCCTATTATTTGGCCTACTGAAAGTAGATGCATTTAGGAACCTTTAAGATTACTTACAACAGAACAGCAATTTTATGGACGACCGTTTCGTGAACCTAGGAGAGGAGGTAATTCTGACTTTGCTACGACAATCTGGTGCTTCTGAATCAGCTACTGTACCTATGTTTTGTCATTAGTTTAAGTATTTGCTGTTGAATGTTCAAATGCAGAGTTTTGCCAATAGTATCTGCGTGTCATGTGTGTGTGTGTGTGTGTGTGTGTGTTTGTGTGTGTGTGTGTGTGTGTGTGTGTGTGTGTGTGTGTGAGAGAGAGAGAGAGAGAGAGAGAGAGAGATGGTCAAACAGTGGAGTCAGCTGTCTTAACCGTCTGTGGCTTGTGTATTGCAGACACATAATCACTAATCACATAATCACTGTGACACACGACTCTGTTCCCCTTTAGGGATTGAACTGACGGTAAAACTAAGGACATTAACTGTCTTTACATTTATTCTGAAAGATGAATCTCGCGATTATGGATTGGGGCGTTACATTTCCAACGAGTGCTTGTGGTGTTTCGGCCAATCACAATGCACTGGATCAGTTGGCCAATCAGAGCAGACTGCTGTTGTCGGGAGGAGGGACTTTGTAAAAAAAGACGCGTTTGAGAGAGGCGGGGCATAGAGGACCTACACTAATGTGCAGTATTTGAAAAAATAATGTGTTTTTTGAACATGTCAACATATTCTATTCCACCAAATACACAAAATAATGATCTTTAAAAAAACATCATATGACCCCTTTAAATTACATTTCAGACAGAGTAATTAAAAAAGTAATTTAAATACATTACAGATGTAATTAGTAAATAATTATTTTTTGAAAGTAACTTTTTCTGTGGAATATTGTGACTGAACGTGATTTAGGACTCTTACCTTTGATCCCCTAAAGCGGCTTTGATGGCCTGTCTCTTCAGGAACGTCCGGAGGAGCTTCTCATTGGTCTGTTTGGACTCACGGCTCATTTCCTCCCTCCGCTGTCTCCTGATGGCCTGAGGATGTTCGGGATGTTGAATCATCATTCCCTGTTCCACGCTTATGTTTTTAATATAAATAATGCTGCTAAAGCTCACCAGCGTCTGTTTCTTGAGCAGCGGTGCGTCTCCATCGTACACAAACACGGGTCTGATGCGGAAGAACAGCAGCTTACAGAGCCGATGGAAGAGTGTGAGGAGATGGGCGTTCTGAACCGCATTCCCATCGCGATCCCGCACACCTTTGACCGCCTGATTCAGCCAGATACTGATATCTATGACAAGTGAGTCATGGATCCAAACAGCCAAATTTATACAACCTACTGTTTACTTACAGAATGGTTTTCATTATTGAATCACAATCATGGAGGGGGGGGGTGAAGAAGAGAGTAAATCCTGCAATAAAGGATACCAACAGCTAAGATCTTCCCCTCTAGTGTTTCTGGATTGACAGGTTTTCCGGTGCTCTCCAAGAGTTTCCACAGTCCATGAACCCCCATCACTCCTGCTCACACCTGCAAAAAAACATGATCAGCTCACTCATCTTTAACTTCTACACAATGTAATGCAGAACCGTGACAAGAAAGGCCTATTTCCACCACACAAGAAAAAATAAATAAATGCTTCTGTAAACTGTATTTATGAGAATAAAAATTCTAAATTATGAGAAAGCTAAAATTATGAGAAAAGGTTACATTTATAAGAAAAAGTCACAATGAGATTAAAAAGTCAAACTAATAAGAAAAAGTTAAAATTATAAGAAAAAAGCAGCAGTTATGAGAAAAACAGACAAAATTCACAAAAAGCTACAATTCTGAGAAAAAGACAAAATTATATAAGGTAAAGTCAAAATGATGAGAAAGGGTAACAATAAAAAGTGATTTACGATCTTGTGATTTAACAAAGCATGATTTTCTCTTGTGTGGCGGAGACTGTATCCCATACGACAGAGATTCGAATAGAGCAGAGTAAACTCTATACAGGTTACTCAAGCAGAAATACATCAACAATACTGTGATAATAAATCTATTATTTGTGATTAAAATGAATCAATATTGCAACAGAACGTTTCTGCGTGTTGGTGTTTCTAATAAGCTTATTTAACTGTAACATGCTTAAGAATAGCTGTTTAAATATATGTTTATAAATATCTCCCACAGACCTGCTCACAGAATCAGAACTATAACAACCAGTTAACGCGTTCGGGCGCGTCCCCGGAAACACGTACCGAACACAACAGTTCCGCTGCTCATCCGTTCCGTCCCCAGTGTTGCCAGATTGGGTGGTTTTGAATTTGATTGCGCGGATAATAATTGGTTTGGCCACTTTTAGCCAATCACTAGGGATCAGTCAGTCAGAGTTGAAGGGGTTTAGCGCGACAAGGGATCAGATTTTATAAATTGCAGGGTAAAGAGTGGGAGAGTGACTCGACTCTCAAAACGTGAATTACACCACATGAGGGCTCTAATATCACTTTAACTCTAAAATCAGAGCACAGTTGAATGATTTAATCAAATCGAAACTGAATGAGAATGTGCCAAGTGTTGTGTTCTACTATATGTACTCCACGAAAGACTTCCTCTAGTTCTGATTATCCTACAATATGTAAGTTATCGATGAATGACACAGGTTTGACTGTCATGGTGTGTACATGAACGAGTGTGAAAATACCTGCGAATTACGTTGCTTATTCCGATCACTTATGTTGGGAACTTTTTAAATCTAAATTGGCTTATTCTGACTGTTTACACTGAAAAAAATGGAAATCGTCCTTGAAATCTGGCAACGCTGTCCGCCGCGATCAGCTGCTTCCGGTGTTAACATGGAGCCTGTGAGCTCGACGCTCTGAGGTACGTGGCAAAATTCATTTCGAAACAGTAAAATCTATCCTTTAGTAACTTCATTAATATCGTCATTATTGTGTGAGATTTAGAATTTGACATGACATCATAGGTTTTATTATCTAGAAGCAAGTGTTTGCTGTGTGACGCTAACTAACCACAAAGCAGATAAACGAACACAGATAAACAGCGCAAAGGTCGAAACTCTCTTTATCAGCACGTGTTTATGTTTTGAGAAACAGTCTCTATACATTTCTGTGCATAGACGAAGACATTCCGCTGGTAAGTGAACTAGTTGTGTTGACTAACTAACGTAAACATCTTTAAATCATGGCTTTGATAGATGGACTTCGCCCATATATTGTATCAGGTTTGGTCCAGTCAGGACAATAAACTATTTTAACTGAAATAATCCTGATTAAATAATGGTAGTTAGTTTTTACTAGTCTGTTGATTTGTTACAGTCACATTTTGATTCAAGCTCCTCAGAGGTTGTCTAACACTACTAAGCTAATAATAATAAACTAGTCTATGTGTTAATGCGGTTGCATCTTGGAATTTCATAAAAAAATATATAAAATTTTGGCATGTGTTTATTAAAATATATTTTTTTCTGCTCAGGAGTCACCTAGACTGTTGTAAGATTTTAATAAAAAATATAAATTTTTGTATAACAATTTGTGTAAAATATTATGTTTATTAAAATATTTTCTGTGCAGGAGTATCTAGACTTTGGCTCATAAAATTGTAAAACTTTTTAATATAAAATCCAAATATAAGTTTTGTACACAATTAGCATAACAGTAGAAAAATATTATTTCTATAAATAAAGCTTTTTATTAAAATATAGTTTTTCTTATTGGCTGTACAGGAGTCACAGACTGTTGCATCGTAAACTTTTAATAAAAAACATCTGAATTAGCATAAAATGTAAAATTAGTTTTTTTTTTTTTTTAAATGTTATTTTTCTATGCATCAGTCCTCTAGACTGTTGCAGCATCTTTTTTTATTCTTCTTTTTTTTATATATATAAAAATCAAATTTACATTTAAATTGTATTATATAAATTAACTTTGTTTATTAAAATGCTATTTCCTTGTGCAGGGTTCATCTGGTGCATTTAAAATTTGTATAAAAAAAAAAAATATTGTATAGGATTTGCATGAAATGTAACATTTGTAAATTAAAATGTGATTATTACACAGTGTGCGGTAGCTGTGTCCCCTGACTGCAGCCATGTCTGCTGAAGTGATCATCAAAGGTGAGTTCATCTGTCTGTCATTTGGTGATATACAGTTCAGTGACTTAAGTCTAAACATCACACACATGCAGATTACATTAAATCTCTCTGACGTCTCCTGTCTCAGATGTGTCTGCGGTGGCGGTCCGTGGCCCCGGCGATGGCATGGAGACGGACAAGCCTCCGGTGGCCCCTGAGCTGTCCACAGAGGCTCCGCTCCTGAAGATAGGTACTCCGAAGCACAGTCCCAGAGCGGTGGCAGCAGCGGTGCAGTCACCAGGAGTCTTGTACCTGGGGAAGGTGAGCAGGGACGCGTGTATAGAGGTGGAGGCTGTGAGGATCGTAGTTCCCCGAGCTGCAATCAGCCGGAGCGCTCATGTGGGGCCTCACGCTGAGGACAGGGGATCCCCTCAGCATGGGGACGAGCGTCCCCCATCGCCCTCTGCAGAGCCGCTGGACTACAGGAGCGCACTGGACAAGCTGCAGAACTCAGAGCGCCGCCTGCTGCAGGACACAGAGGGGCTGTCCAACCAGCTCAGGGTCCAGACGGAGGTCAGACACTGGCTTATACTGTGTAATAATCAATATAGAATGGCTTTAGGTTTGCCACATACATTTCTGCCTGTGTATACACAGTGGATGCATTAGTTTGATTTAGTGTGAAGGAGATCCTGTTTCTTGTGTTGGTTGGGATTGGTTTTAATGTTTCTAAAAGAAGTTTCTTCGGCTCACCAAGGCTGCATTTATTTGATGCAAAAGTATAAAGTAAAAACAGTAATATTATAAAATATTATTAGAGTTTAAAATAAATGTTTTCTATGTGAATATACTGTAAAATGTAATTTATTCCTGTTATCATTAGTTGTGATGCTTCATAATTTTGTGGAAACCGTGCTACATTTGATTTTTTTAGGATTCTCTGATGAATAGAAAGTTCTAAAGACCAGCGTTTTATTTAAAATAGAAATCTTTTGTACTATTATAAATGTCTTTGATTATTGAATCATTGTGCATGTTGTTATTCAAAAGCATATGTTGATCTGGTCCGGTTTAATCTGGTTTAACGTGTTCTCAGGTGAACCGTGAGCTGAAGAAGCTGCTGGTGGCATCTGTAGGCGATGATCTGCAGTATCACTTTGAGCGTCTCGCACGAGAGAACAACCACTTGATCCTGGAGAACGAGGCCCTGGGCCGGAGTCTGTCGCAGACGGCCGAGCAGCTGGAGCGCATGAGCATTCAGTGTGACGTCTGGAGGAGCAAGTTCCTCGCCAGCCGGTAAGACTTAAATCAGAAACATGGAATACCTTACAAAACATTGCGCTTAAATTTGATGATAATTACTTTTTTACAGTGTTATTTTTTTTAACATTACTGTTTTTATAATATATGCATGCATAATTAGCTCCCAGCTTAAGAAGTATGAAGAACACATATGGAGAGAAAATATACTCAAGAAAAAGTAGTTTGTATTTCATGTGAAAGAGGGTCATGCATGTGTGTTTGTTCCTGTAGTGTGATGGCAGAGGAACTGACCAATGCCAGAGCAGCTCTACAGCGGCAGACAAGAGACGCTCAGTGTGCCATTCAGGATCTGCTGCGAGAGCGAGACGAGTTCTCCAGAGACATGATGCACACACACAGGTGACCGCATTTCCCTCAGCCCACCTCCAAAAACCATTCAAAACATTTCCTGACAGAAATAAAGTATGAAAATGTTGTTATTTCAATTATATGCCAGGCAGCATTTCTAACAAAGTACTAAAATAAGTACAACTGAAAAAAGTAATAAAAACATTAAAGGCATAAAAAAAAAAAAAATCCAATAAGAATGAGAAAAAAAAAAAAAAAAAAAAAAAAAGATTTTGGATTTGGAAAACAAATAAATTTTCACCATGATTTTAGGTATAAAATGTTGCATAAATCAGTGTGAATGATATATGAACAAACCCCTCATTAAAAGCCTTCAGAATATAGAGAGGAATAAAACTTAAAAAAATGTGTATGTAAGAGAAAATACTCTTTAAAGATATGGATTGGAACTGAAATTACAGGTGCAAAAAAGACCAAACAGCTGACCAGTGCATAAAAAAACACTGGTTTTGTCTGTAGTATCTTGCCTTGATGATACTAAAGTAACTACTTTGTTTAAATCAATGTAAAAATCTTGCTAGTGATGATTCTGAGTGTTTCATTCAGCTGACAAAGTAATGCAAATGTAACTTCACGTTCCTTTCCTAGGGCCCTATGATTTCCGTGATGCAGAAAACGCGGACGGAATCGCAGAATCCAGTCATAAAAACAGAATTCACAGTTTAACGTGGAATGTCATGGAATTTGTCACATTTTGAATGAATTAATCAAAAGTAGGTCATTATACTTAAATCAAATCGCGATATGGACTAGTATCTGTAAATATTAAGCCGCAGAAGTCGATTTAAATATGAATTCTGCATGTTCTGCCTGTCTCTGTTAATGAATGGTGCAGACGCGTGGTTTACACACACACACACACACACACTGAAGCACAAGTGACGCTCGCGGTGATTTCAGTGTCTACCGTCTCACTCAATGAGGACGTAAACACATGAACAACATCTCCAGAACTGCTCTGAGAATCACAGCATTTAACCTTTTGATTTGAGTAAAACTTGCCTCATATCACATACACAGAACTGTAAAGGTATTCACGGCAACCCGCCAAAATAAGTTAATTTGAAGACCTTTTTCAGTAGAATGTACATAGCATACTACTACTACAACTAAAATGAAACAAACATTATTTTTTAAGGAATAATCACACAACATTTTTCCATGTTTTAATTTTAATAGTAAATCCCCTTTGTTTGCCCAAAAAAATTAAGTTTGCTTAATTTTAAATAATTAAAAATAAATGAAAAATTTGATAACCAGAAAAATGTAAATATACAACACAGAATTTCTGAGGGAAAAAATAAAATTCATAAGGCTACTTTAAGAAAAAAAAAAAGAATAAGTTAAAGTCCCTGTAAATGTCTAAACACATTATACATGTTAGAAATGTCTTGCTAAAATATATTACAAAGACTGTGAACTGTTAAACACTGAATTGTGGAGTTAGACCGTTAAACAGTTTCTCACCATTGCTGTGATCTGGATTTTTTGGGCGGGGCTAAAACGGGTGATTGATGACGCACTGCGTCCCCCTGAGCTCCTGGAACGCCCCTAACAATATAAATAGAGCACATTCGCATCAGTTCGCCGCTCAACCGTGAGTTACTGTCATACTGTTACTTACTCTGGAGGCTCAAACATATATGGTTTTATACAACCAATTAAGCTGTTAGGAGCATCCATTCTGGCTGTAGCGGTGACAGTTGAGTGTGGCAACTGCAGCTTTCCCGCGAGTGGGCGTGGTTTCAGCGCAGCCAGCGGACACGCCCCCAGCGTTTGAGAGCTGAGACTACTGCTCATTTTTTCGAGATTTTGATAGCTTATTTTATATAGCTTTTTTTATCATTCAAATTTTGCTGGGTGGCTAATAACCAGGGGCGTAGCAAGCTTTTCAAAAGTGTGGGGGATGGATGTGGTTTGTTTATTAACAATAAAAACAATTAATACAGTGACAGAGGGGTACAAAATGTATAACATACAAGATATAAAAAGCTTCCCATTTAAATGAGTGATACTAGATAAGTATTAAAAACACACTCGGAACACACGGAAAATAAGTCAAAACTCTGTTGTGCAAATACACAACAGTAGACTTGCTAAAGAATCAGAATCAGAAATACTTTAATATTCCCAGGGGGAAATTATTTTTGTTAAAAACTCCAGATATACGCATAGACAGTAAAAGATATACGCCTCCTCAGCACGAGCTGACCGATAAATCTAACACACCAGGAGAGGCGGGACTTAAAGCAGAACAGCCAATCATCAGCCGGTCACACTCATGTTTGAGAGGGAGGGGGAGAGGAGGCAGCCGCAGTGAGCGCAGACACAGAGCGGCCAGAGAAACAGAGGAGTGACTGTAGTTAGGCGTTTGTGCAAAACTGCGGAAAAACTGCAGAAAAAGTGCGGTTGTTGAACCCTCTCACCAGGAAAAGTGTGGGTGTTAAAACACCCACATCCCCCACGGGTGCGACGCCCCTGCTAATAACACATTTTTCTGTGGTATGACAAACTCAGAACACATACTTAAATTTGACTTTACAGGGACTTTAAGTTGTTTTATGCATTTAAATAATTAGACATGCTAAAACATAGGATTTGGTAACAATAAAAAATATGGTGAGAAAAAATAAAACATTCCATAGAGCCTAAACATGTAATTTGTGTTAAACTATTAATAAACTGATGTAAAAATGTATAAGTTTCATGATTTTAATTAATTAGACATGCTTTTTGATTAATAAAAATGTAATTTAACTATTAAAAAGGAGTCAAGAAAAATGTAAACTGAAAAAACTGAATCCAGAAAAATTTAAATGGAAAAAACGGAATTTGGAAAAAAAAAACGGAATTTAGGAAAAAATAAAACGGATTTCCTAGGGCCCTACTTTCCCTATGATTTGTGTGGCTGTTTTTTTTAATGTTTTGCATGTGATGTGCAGGTCTCTGGAGCAGCTGCTGGTGTCTCTGCAGTGGGGTCGGCAGCAGACGTATTATCCCAGTGCTCAGCCACTCAGCACAGGAGAAATGGCCGCAGCCAATCACAAGCTCGCAGATGCCATCAACTCACACCTGCTAGGAAACACGGGCGGCAGCGGCACAGTGAAGAATAGCCTGAGATCAGAACTCTGCAACACACCAGCCGAGAAGATGGCCGAGAAGGTGCATTCTTTCTCTGAGATTCTTCCTCAGATAATGAATTCATTAGAAATTAATGAAAGAAATGAATTAGATTTAAAAGAAGAAATTTAAGGTGCTGTATGTAAGATCTGGCAACCTTCGTGTGGGTCAAGTCCGAGGAGGAGGGGCTGAGTGAAAAAAACCCTCTCCAATATTTAGAATTTGGACTGCAATACCTAGTTCAACCACTAGGTGTCAATCCTACATACAGCACCTTTAATCAATAGAAATGGATTAATAAGACAATAAATAATTTGATTAATAAGAAATTGATTTAATAATATGAAAAAATTATAATTTGAAATTAGATTAATAAAGTAATTAATTAGAAATCACTAATTAGATTAATAATGAGAAATTAGATTATTATAATAAAATACAGTAATAAGAAATGAATTAGAAATTAAATACTGTATTAGATTAATAATAAGAAATAACTAGTTATACTTAGAATAATAATAAATTAGTAATGAGATAAGAATAATATTGTTTATATTATTATTTTAGTATAATATTTAAAAATGTATTAATAATTATTCAGTTTATTGAGAAAGCATTTCCAGGCCATTGCAGAAGCTTGTTTTTGCCGTTAAAAGCCTTTATGATTCATCTTCAGGTGCTGCGGAGTTTAGACCCCATATCCTGCACTGAGAAGGAGCCAGACCCGTCCTCGTCTGAATCTGTTCATTCCCCGTTCCTGCCCACTAAGAAGAGCATCGGCCGCTTCCACCCATACACTCGCTATGAGAACATCACCTTCAACTGCTGCGAGCGCTGTAACGGAGAGCTCATCGTGCTCTAGATCATCACGACTCCAGATCAACACGTCAACCTTCAGTCAGTATTATGACGCTTTCCTTAGGTTTGTGCTTCACGCCTGTTCTCATAAAAATACCAAAGAAAGATCCCACAAACTCAGCAGCAGATGCAGTGTTGAATCTTTGATCTGCACAGTTGATCTCACTGATCGTCTCCGTATGTGATTTCCTGTGTTTAAATGTCCGGCTCAGATTTGGAGGATGGTGCCGCACACGTGTTTGAGGTTTCTTAGACTGGACAGATTGATTTAATGGAGTAAATCTGTCATCGGTTATTCACCCTCCTCATGTTTCACACCTGCATGATTAGATTTATTCACTCAAAAGTTTAATAAGAAATTAGTAAAGTTAGAAATAATTTGATTAATAAGAAAAAAATAATAAGAAATTAAAAACTAGATTTAGAAATTAACCATTGGTAATTAATTAATTAATAGGAAATTCATTTTTAGATTAATGATGAGAAATTCATAAATTAGAAATGAATACATAAGAAAATAATAATCCAATTAAGAAGAAATTGGAATGTAAGATATTAATAATTAGAAATGTTTTTACATACAGTGAAAGTAAATCAGGTCCAACATGTCAAAAAAGCACCTTGAAAATGTAATATGTGTGCAGTATTCCACATCTGAAAAGAAGCAGCGTGAGCATCATACGTGTGTGAAACAGCATGAGGATGAGTAAATGATGAACTGCTGATGTAGATTTTAAAATGCTCTGTATGTGTTTATGGCTTTTGTTCTGTAAAAACAGACAGTGAGAGATATGAGCTTAGTGTGTAGGATTTATTTATATGATGCAGTGAATGATGCTGCTGCTGTAAGATGTCTGTATTTACACTTTATTTTCATATTTCATGAATATTCTCTAGGCAGACATTTAAAGGGATACTCCACCCCAAAATGAAAATGTTGTCATTAATCACTAACCCCCATGTTGTTCCAAACCCGTGAAAGGTCCGTTCGTCTTCGGAACACAATTTAAGATATTTTGGATGAAAACCGGGAGGCCTGTGACTGTCCCATAGACTGCCAAGTAAATAACAGTGTCAGGGTCCATAAAAGGTATGAAAGTCATCGTCAGAATACTCCATCTGCCATCAGATGTGCAATCTGTGTTATATGAAGTGACGGGAACACTTTTTGTAAGTGAAGAAAACAAAAATAACTTTATTCAACAATTCCTTTGTCAACAGTCTCCTCTGTGTCTCTCCATATAACAGTATGTTGTGTATGCTCTTCTGTATCAGCCGTGCCACAAAGATGCGCTGTTTTCTTTCAAATCAAAGCTAAATACACGTAAAAACAGCGCATCCTTGTGGTGCGGCTGACACAGAAGATCATACACAGCATACAATGATATGGAGAGAGACAGAGACTGTTGACAAAGCAATTGTTGAATAAAGTTATTTTTGAATGAATTCATTAGAAATTAATGATCTTAAAGTGTGTTCCGAAGATGAACAAAGCTTTTAGGGGTTTGGAACGACATGGGGGTAGAGTGATTAATGACAAAATGTTCATTTTGGGATGGAGTATCCCTTTAAGTGTTTTCCTGAACCAGTGTATAAAGTGTTTTTAAAGCATTTCAGGAATATTTTCTCTGTATTATTTCTCTCTTAAATTACCAAAATAAACTGTTTGGAGTGAAAACCTTTTCTTTTCTTGTTTTCCCCCATCATACTAGTAAAAAATGTATTTTTAATGCAATAATTTTTTTTTTTTTTTAAATGAAACCAGAAGAAAGATCATTTTCACTTTCCCTATCAGTTTGAAATAGTAAAACTTCATAGAAGGAGCTGAAAGTGATGCCATCATGAAGTTCAAGAAACCCTGAACAGAGCATTTTCAGCTCTATTTGCGGCCCAAAATGAAAGAAAATGGAAATAATCATTTACTTAAAGAAAATAAATCATGTTTTTTTCTCCCTGGCAATATTTTCAAGATACTCTGAGAACTATTTCTAAATCATGGTTATATTTGTTGTGCTGCCTTTAGTTTATGCTGCATTATAATCACTGTATTACAAGAATGAGATGGTGTTGTCTGCACATGTGATTAAAAATGTGTTTAACTGTCAAAATAATGTAAAATCCTAATGGTCATATCAGGCCTGAATGAGAATTTAGTGTGAAAATGTACGTTTTACAAGAAAATACTATTCCAGTCTTCTTAAACAGTCATCTGAAATCATTTTTATTGAAGAGTATGAGTTACAGTAAGTATAAAAAAAAAAACGATACAATATTAATCACGATCCTTCCACCATTTTTTTTTGTTGTTGTTGTTTCTTCTTGTTTTTTGTGACGTCTGTTTTGTTCTTCCAGTGGCTCTGAACTAGATTGGGGACGCGGATCTCTGATGAATCGTTCTTTGAATTTAAATGTATATTTATTCACACCGGATCTTGAAAACCGGCGAAAAAAGTGTGGGGGACGAATTTACGTGGTATTAAAAGTGGTGATCTATGCCCCTGCACGGTTGGACGGCAGTTCGTCGCTTGGCCATCCACGCACCACTTCTGATACATACTCACTACAGAGGCACGTGAACAACCCACAAGACGCACTGAGATCTCTCTCTGTTTCTGAGACACTACTGACCGAAAGCCAGTCCCTGGGCGATATATATACTGCTCTGTGAACTGCACCATCGGCACCATTCGATTGCCAGACATACTCATTGATCATCATATAATGAGGGTGGTGATAATATACTGTCTCATCGGTGTGTGTGTGTATATATATATATATATAAAAGTTTCAATGGGAATTTCCGACAATGAATGCCTTTTTTAGCACCATTTTAAACTTGGTTTAAATTTAGTATTTGCTTGCATTCATTGAGTGTAATTATGCAAGTATAAATAATAATAATAATAATAATTCATTACATTTATATAGTGCTTTTCTAAGCACTCAAAGCGCGTTGCATTATGAGCGGGTATCTCCTCGTCCACCACCAGTGTGCAGCATCCACCTGGATGATGCAACGGCAGCCATAGTGCACCAGAACACCCATCACACACCAGCTTATTGGTGGAGTGGAGACAGTGATGAAGCCAATCAGCAGATATGGGGATTGTTAGGAGGCCATGATGGTCAGAGGCCAATGGACGAATTTGGCAAGGATGCCGAGGTCACACCTCTACTCTTTTCGACAGACATCCTGGGATTTTTAATGACCACAGAGAGTCAGGCCCTCGATTTAATGTCTCATCCGAAGGACAGTAGTGTCCTCGTCACTACACTGGGGCGTTAGGACCCACACAGACCACAGGGAGAGCACCCCCTGCTGGCCTCAATAACTCCTCTTCCAGCAGCAACCTAGTTTTCCCAGGAAGTCTCCTATCCAGGTACTGAGCAGGCTCAGCCCTGCTTAGCTTCAGTGGGCAACCAGTCTTGGGCTACAGGGTGATATGGCTGCTGGTTAAAATCCTATTAAAGAAGGATGTAGGAATAAAGTTATTAACTTTTTAAATTTCTCATTTAAAACTCTAGTGTTTAATCATGTCTAAATATTTATTCAAATGAAGAACATTTTGAACAAAATAAATTCATGTATGACATGCAATATTATATATATATTTAGTAAAGTGCCATAGTGAGTAAACCATGGCATTACGAATAAAAAAAGTTTTTTGTTTTTTTTTTTGACCACAAAATGACTAATTTGCCACTTCCTATTGGAAATTAAAACCCTTTTATCTATTTTAACCTTAAATACTACACTAATTGTGATAGAAGTAATAGACATATTAGAAATATATATATTTAAAGTCATTAATGGACCATAATTATTGCACAAATAGTATTTAGAACCAAAAGATCTCCTCATAAAATATACAAAACTTATTTAACTGAAAAAATGTTAAGCTGTATGGTCACATTATAAGTAAGCAATACCTGAGAGTTGAGAAAACCATATTAATGTTGCCTCTCCATTACTTTCAAGAATAAAATGATACATTAAATGTCATCGACGTAATAATCAATGCATAATATGTTGTAATGTTTACCAAAAATTGCTGCAAATATGAATGAAGCTAATATAATGAAGCTGTCGTCTATCCTACTTGAACCTATGTAAATGTATTATTAACGCTGGTTTGTTTGGAGAGCTCTTTGGATCACGTGACCGCGCGGCGAGATCAAAGCTTGTCGCAACTTGTGTTTCCATGGCTCTGGCTTCATGACGTGCTACATTTTACTATTTACGCCACATCATGTGCGCCAAAACGGTATTCATTGTTAGAATTTAATATTAAACCGTACAAAAATTGTAAGCTGAGACTTTGTTTCAAAAGCAGGGTTGTCATGTTGGCGTGAGATTTATTTGGGCGGCATGAGAGCCTGAAAGCGTGTGTCTCACGACAAATGCGTGAGAGTTCAAGTAGTTGGCAACCCTGTTATTTACGACTCAAACCTGATAATCACAGATAGTGGCTCTCAATTCCGGTCCGGGGACTGTTTGCACATTTTGTATGCCTCTCTTATCCGACACAATCTATTCAGTTCACAGATCTCTGAACTGAATGAGGTGTGATAAATAAGGAAGACATGCAAACAGTGTTTACAGAGATATAACAGAGCTGCGACAACTAGCCCCAGGCTCTTCTACATCTGTAATCACATTCTCACACATTACAAGTAACATCGATATACCATGTCAGATGTAATTCTGTATCTTCACTCGGAAGTCACTGCACCCTCAAAAGGACACGCGCTGCCTGCTGTCATGTGGATGCCGGTGTGCAACAATAAAAGCTGACCGTGCGGAAAGCTGCAGTCGTTTATTAAATGAGCTGTCTGTAACTTAATTGAGTATTTTTAAAAGATGTTTGACTGCGCAAATGTGCTAATATTTGTCAATGTAATTTAAAATAGTAGAATACGTAATATCACTAACAGGAATAACATATTTATGTTGAGTTGAGTACGCAGTGTAGGAACTATTGATGGCGTTTCTAGTCCGCTCATATATAGCGGTGCGCCACACTCTAGTAAACATCCGGTGGAGTTCAAGCGTGCATTCCCGATATTAATAATAATAAAATACTTAATTCTAAGTGAATTCATTTAAAGCGTCATGAGTTTATTTCTTCCTAAACTGTCGTGTAAAAAAGACATTGATGATGCCATTAAATCGGTCGCTGAGAAGGTTTTAGTTCTGCGATTCGGCAGAGATGAAGATTCTGTGTGTTTACAGCTGGACGAGATTGTGAGTTATGATGATCCTCATATTTACTAACAAATAAATTATTATTATGTGGTGTATGTTTTCTGTTGGGTCTATATCACTTTTTATATTTGCATATGTGCGTGTTTGATAGCCATGTGCTTAACTTGCATTCTGTCTTTCTCTCGCTGTATATCTCACTGAATAATTTTTATATTCGCATATGTGCATAAACTTTGTTTAATTTGAAAACTTTATTTAAAATGTTGATTTAATAGGAGCCTGATAAAAATGCTCATGTAAAAGGAAAATCTCACAGACTTTTTTTTTTTTTTTTTTTTTTGCATTTGAAGTCTTAATGTATAATACTCACACTATTTTCATATTTAATAGTTGCAGTGGGTATAGAAAAGAATCACCCCCTCTTTAAAATAATCACATTTTGTTGCTTTGCAGCCTGAAATGAAGATGGACACAGTTTTTTTTTTTCAGCTGTATTTACTCAGTGCAACTTACATAAAGATAATATATTTAAATATTTATTATACATTTAAATGTGTACACTATATATATATATGAATAGTGTGTGTGTGTATATGTTTGTATATGTGCCTGTTTAATAGATATTTATTTAATAAATAAATAAATGTAATTATACTTTAAAAGTCACAATTTAAAAGTGTATATATATATATATATATATATATATATATATATATATATATATATATATATATATATATATATAATGTATATAAAATATATATTGACCCCTTGGTAAATGTAAACAAAGAAAATAAATCTGCATTGTTTATTCTTTTGATCTTTTATTCAAAATTACACAAAAATCTAAGCTTTCACTGAAGAATGTTGAATATGGTGAAATGTGGTTGTATTTGTGTTATTGACAGCTGTCAAAGACGGCTCATGATCTGAGTAACATGGCCAGCATTTATCTGGTGGATGTGGACACGGTGCCGGTTTATACCAGATACTTTGACATCAGCTTCATTCCCTCAACAGTGTTCTTCTTCAACGGACAGCACATGAAGGTTGACTATGGGTAAGTGTTGATGCATACAGACTCTTTTTTTCTTCTATATGTTATCCATTTACATTGGATATGACATAATTTTCTGTGTTTACAAGAGCCACTGTTTTTTCATCAAGTTTGCATGCAATGCAAGATCAAATAACTTTCACTTGATTTTACTATTAATTGTTTGGCTCTTGAGTCGAAGAAAACAGGATGTGTTTTTGCAAAAAGGTACAAACACAGGATATGCGGTTATGTGTGAAGTTTAAAGTTAGCTTCTGCTGAAACGGATGTTTCCGAAGAAGTCTTTAAAGACAAGAAAGATAAATTTAATGCAAGACTTTAAGACTTTTCACATACATTCATTCCAGCGGTCATAATTTCCTCTTTAGCTGTTTCCTTGATATTTCACTGAAGTTGTTCATATCACTCCACTCAGATTTTAATTTATTTCCATTCAGATCTCCAGATCATACCAAGTTTGTGGGAAGTTTCAAAACAAAACAGGACTTCATGGATCTGATTGAAGTGATCTATCGAGGCGCCATGAGAGGAAAACTGATCGTCCAAAGCCCGATCGACCCAAGAAACGTTCCCAAATATGATCTACTCTACCATGACATCTAGCATTGAGATTTACTCAACATTATTAGAGTCAAGAATCACATCTTCTGACAGAGTGACTAGTTAAAGTGTGCTTTCCTGTGGAAATGACAACCTGATGTATTTATTCTGCGTATTGTGAAATTTTTGTATGATGTTTTCTAAGTAAAGCATATTGATTGTACACTTCTAGAAGTTTAATGACGCTGATGGTGATTTTAAACTATTTCCAACTCTTTTTCACTTTTGTTTTACTACTATTTCTTCATCAGATTTGGAGAAATGTAGCATTTCATCACTTGCTAACCAGTGGTTCCTCTGCAGTGAATGGGTGCCATCAGAATGAGAGTCCAAACAGCTGATAAAAACATCACAATAATCCACATGACTCCAGTCCATCAGTTAATATGTTGTTAAGTCAAAAGCTGTATGTTTGGAAGGAAAAAAAATTCCCTCAAGACATTTTTAACTTCTGGCTAAAATGCCATAATCCATAATAATGCTTCCTTCAGTGAGAAAGTCCATCCCCAATTGTCCTCTCACATCAAAATCCACCAACATTTTTGTTTAGAACTGTTTTGACTTGTAAACGGTGCTTGACCTGTGCATATTTCTCTTCTAATTTAGACCAGATGACTCTTTCACTGTAGGAAAAGTCCATCAGTCCAAAAGTCCATCTATATTATGGATTATCAAGTCAAGTCAAGTCTGCTTTATTGTCAATTCTTCCACATGTACAGTACATACATGCAGACAATCAAAATTGCGTTACTCTCAGACCCCTGGTGCATACAGATAACACTAACAGTAGAGCCTAAAAATCTAGATCAATATGAAATATAAGATATAACTATACAATAAGGGAATGTAAAAAAGACATATAATAAAAAATAAAACTAAAGTTAAATAAAGCAGTGCAAGGCACATGGCAGATAGAGTGCAAACCAGTGAACAAACAGTGCCGATAAAAAGATTTTTAGTGCATAAAAAAAAGCTTATTCAGTCTGATTAATGTGACAAAAGGGCTCAAGAGCAATTATTTAAACTGACTGATGAGGTGGTAGAATGACGTCAGTTCCATGGTGAATGAGGTAGTGAGCAGACCAGTGCTGCACAAAGTGACTGGTGCATGTCATCGTATGTTAGTGGGAGGGGGTTCATAGTTCAGTGGTGCCTGGGGCAGAAGGGGGGGGGGGGGCAAGTTCGGGAGCGAGTTCAGCTTCCTGACAGCCTGATGGATGAAGCTGTCCTTCAGTCTGCTGGTCCTGGCCTGGAGACTACGCAGTCTCCTCCCTGATGGCAGCAGACTGAAGAAGCTTTGTGACGGGTGAGTGGGATCACTTGCGATGCAGAGGGCTTTGCGAGTGAGACGGGTTCTGTAAATTTCCTGGAGGGAGGGGAGCGAGACACCAATGATCTTCTCAGCTGCTCTCACTATGCGTTGCAGAGTCTTCCGGCAGGACGGGTTGCAGGCGTCATACCACACAGTGATGCAGCTCGTCAGAATGCTCTCGATGGTGCCTCTGTAGAAGGTGTACATGATTAGGGGTGGGGCTCTGGCTCTCCTCAGTTTGCGGAGGAAGTAGAGACGCTGTTGTGATATCTTGGCCAGTGCTGCAGTGTTGTCGGTCCAGGAGAGGTCCTCTGTGATGTGCACACACAGGAACTTGGTGCTGCTCACTCTCTTCACAAACGCACCGTTGATGGTCAGAGGAACATGCTGAGTGTGCGCTCTCCTGAAGTCAACAACAATCTCCTTCGTCTTCTCCACGTTCAGAGAGAGATTGTTGTCACTGCACCACCCGGCCAGGCGGCTCACCTCTCTCCTGTAGTTTGTTTCATCTCTGTTGCTAATGAGACCCACCACAGTCGTGTCTTCCGCAAACTTATAGACTCCTATTTTAGTTAAAAATGTCTTACTGATGGACTTGTTTCATACAAACACACAGCTTTTGGCTTTACAAGATGTTAAATGATGTACTGGATTGTGTGGATTACTGTGATGTTTTTATCAGCTGTTTGGACTCTCATTCTGACGGCACCCATTCACTGCAGAGGATCCATGCAATACTTGACATCATCAAGTCTGAAGGTGAACCTGTAGGGTTCACAGGTGACTTTGTGCTGCAGGTGACCGTTTTGAATTGGATTACCACTCGTATCCGAGCACTCCAACATCAGAGTTAATTTTGTTCTTAATTCTAAGTGAATTCATTTAAAGCGTCATGAGTTTATTTCTTCCTAAACTGTCGTGTAAAAAGACATTGATGACGCCATTAAATCGGTCGCTGAGAAGGTTTTAGTTCTGCGATTCGGCAGAGATGAAGATTCTGTGTGTTTACAGCTGGACGAGATTGTGAGTTATGATGATCCTCATATTTACTAACAAATAAATTATTATTATGTGGTGTATGTTTTCTGTTGGGTCTATATCAATTTTTATATTCGCATATGTGCGTGTTTGATAGCCATGTGCTTAACTTGCATTCTCTCTTTCTCTCGCTGTATATCTCACTGAATAATTTTTATGTTTGCATATGTGCATAAACTTTAAGTTTAATTTGAAAACTTTATTTAAAATGTTGATTTAATAGGAGCCTGATAAAAATGCTCATGTAAAAGGAAAATCTCACAGACTTTTTTTTTTTTTTTTGCATTTGAAGTCATGTATAATACTCACACTATTTTCATATTTAATAGTTGCAGTGGGTATAGAAAAGAATCACCCCCTCTTTGAAATAATCACATTTTGTTGCTTTGCAGCCTGAAATGAAGATGGACACAGTTTTTGTTTTTTTCCAACTGTATTTAATCAGTGCAACTTACATAAAGATAAAGATAATAAATATAAATATCTATTATACATTTAAATGTATACACTATATATATATATATATATATATATATGAATAGTGTGCGTGTGTGTGTGTGTGTATTATTGTATATGTGCCTGTTTAATAGATATTTATTTAATAAATATAATTATACTTTAAAAGTCACAATTTAAAAGTGCATATATATAATGTATATATATATATATATATATATATATTGACCCCTTGGTAAATATAAACAAAAGAAAATAAATCTGCATTGTTTATTCTTTTGATCTTTTATTCAAAATATGCAGGTGCATCTCAATAAATTTGAATGTCGTGGAAAAGTTTATTTCAGTAATTCAACTCAAGTTGTGAAACTCATGTATTAAATAAATTCAATGCAGACAGACTGAAGTAGTTTAAGTCTTTGGTTCTTTTAATTGTGATGATTTTGGCTCACATTTAACAAAAACCAACCAACAAATTAGAATACTTCATAAGACCAATAAAAAAAATAAAAAAATAAAAACATTTTTACTGAATTGTTGGCCTTCTGGAAAGTATGTTCATTTACTGTACATGTACTCAATACTTGGCAGGGGCTCCTTTTGCTTTAATTACTGCCTCAGTTCGGCGTATTCAGTTTGATGATCAGTTTGTGGCACTGCTGAGGTGGTATGGAAGCCCAGGTTTCTTTGACAGTGGCTTCCGGGCTCATCTGCATTTTTTGGTCTCTTGTTTCTCATTTACCTCTTGACAATACCCCATAGATTCTCTATTTGGTTCAGGTCTGGTGAGTTTGCTGGCCAGTCAAGCAGACCAACACCATGGTCATTTAACCAACTTTTGGTGCTTTTGGCCTGATGGAAAATGAAATCAGCATCTTCAAAAAGCTGGTCAGCAGAAGGAAGCATGAAGTGCTCCAAAATTTCTTGGTAAACGGGTGCAGTGACTGGTTTTCATAAAACACAATGGACCAACACCAGCAGATGACATTGCACCCCAAATCATCACAGACTGTGGAAACTTAACACTGGACTTCAAGCAACTTGGGCTATGAGCTTCTCCACCCTTCTTCCAGACTCTAGGACCTTGGTTTCCAAATGAAATACAAAACTTGCTCTCATCTGAAAAGAGGACTTTGGACCACTGGGCAATAGTCCAGTTCTTCTTTTCCTTATCCCAGGTAAGATGCCTCTGACTGTGGTTCAGGAGTGGCTTAACAAGAGGAATATGACAACTGTAGCCAAATTCCTTGACACATCTGTGTGTGGTGGCTCTTTATACCTTGATCCCAGCCTCAGTCCATTCCTTGTGAAGTTCACTCAAATTCTTGAATCGATTTTGCTTGACAATCCTCATAAGGCTGCGGTTCTCTTGGTTGGTTGTGCATCTTTTTCTTCCACACTTTTTCTTTCCACTCAACTTTCTGTTAACATGTTTGGATACAGCACTCTGTAAACAGCCAGCTTCTTTGGCAATGAATGTTTGTGGCTTACCCTCCTTGTGAAGGGTGTCAATGATTGTCTTTTGGACAACTGTCAGATTAGCAGTCTTCTCCATGATTGTGTAGCCTAGTGAACCAAACTGAGAGACCATTTTGAAGGTTTAGGAAACCTTTGCAGGTGTTTTGAGTTGAATAGCTGATTGGCATTTCACCATATTCTAATTTGTTGAGATAATGAATTGGTGGGTTTTTGTTAAATGTGAGCCAAAATCATCACAATTAAAAGTAAAGACTTAAACTACTTCAGCCTGTGTGCTTTAAATTTATTTAATACACAAGTTTCACAATTTGAGTTTGAACTTTCACTTGATTTTACTATTAATTATTTGGCTCCGAGTCGAAGAAAATAGGATGTGTTTTTGCAAAAAGGTACAAACACAGGATATGTGGTTATGTGTGAAGTTTAAAATTAGCTTCTGCTGAAACGGATGTTTCCAAAGAAGTGTTTAAAGACAAGAAAGATAAATTTAATGCATAAGACTTTTCACATACATTCATTCCAGCGGTCATAAATTCCTCTTTAGCTGTTTCCTTGATATTTCACTGAAGTTGTTCATATCACTCCACTCAGATTTTAATTTATTTCCATTCAGATCTCCAGATCATACCAAGTTTGTGGGAAGTTTCATGTTTTACCCAACATTATTAGAGTCAAGAATCACATCTTCTGACAGAGTGACTAGTTAAAGTGTGCTTTCCTGTGGAAATGACAACCTGATGTATTTATTCTGCGTATTGTGAAATTTTTGTATGATGTTTTCTATGTAAAGCATATTGATTGTACACTTCTAGAAGTTTAATGACGCTGATGGTCATTTTAAACTATTTCCAACTCTTTTTTTCACTTCTGTTTTAGTACTTTCTCTTCGTCAGATTTGGAGAAATGTAGCATTTCATCACTTGCTAACCAGTGGTTCCTCTGCAGTGAATGGGTGCCATCAGAATGAGAGTCCAAACAGCTGATAAAAGCATCACAATAATCCACATGACTCCAGTCCATCAGTTAATATGTTGTTAAGTCAAAAGCTGTATGTTTGGAAGAAAAAAAAATCCCTCAAGACATTTTTAACTTCTGGCTAAAATGCCATAATCCATAATAATGCTTCCTTCAGTGAGAAAGTCCATCCCCAATTGTCCTCTCACATCAAAATCCACCAACATTTTTGTTTAGAACTGTTTTGACTTGTAAACAGTGCTTGTCCTGTGCATATTTCTCTTCTAATTTAGACCAGATGACTTTTTCACTGTAGGAAAAGTCCATCAGTCCAAAAGTCCATCTATATTATGATTACAGACTCCTATTTTAGTTACTGTGATGTTTTTATCAGCTGTTTGGACTCTCATTCTGACGGCACCCATTCACTGCAGAGGATCCATCGGTGAGCAAGTGATGCAATGCTACATTTCTCCAAAAATTATGAAGAAACAAAAACATCTACATCTTGGATGGCCTGAGGGTGAGCTCATTTTCAGTAAATGTTCATTTTTACATTATACAGTAGTGTTACTAAGTCTTTTTCACAATAATCAGACAGAAATTACAATTTTGATGCAAAGTCTTTTATTTATTTCAGAGATCCTTCGGGTCAGTCCATATGTGTGATCATATTAAGTTGTTGTTTTGGTCCTTTGCACGGCTCTTGCTCCTGGTGATGATTTCAAATGGAGTTGGCGTGGCTTTAGGTTTGATGGTCTTGCTGAAGAATCGAAAAACAGACTCCATGCAGATGGTGGGCACAGAGTCGTGGCACCGAGTACCTGCGGAAATCTGCGGGGAACCAGCCTTCAGAGACCCGACGGAGCGATTCAGGGGTTTGGTGCTGAGAATCCAAGTTCTGGAGTGGGATTTCAGCCAGTCACGTCCAGCCTTTCCCAACGGCTGATGCCACAGGTTGTGAGACGAATCCAAGAAAGCCACAGCCTTCACACGATGCTGAACCTCTTCAAGCTGATAGCAAAGCAGATCCACAAAAGCCAAGCCTCCATAGCCATGAGCGACCACAAAAATGTGCTCAGCGGAGCTCCGAGAAACTAAGCGTTCCCAGACCAGATGGACGTGATGTTCTAGAGTTTTCCCACCCTCGTTAGGGTTCATTATGATAACGGCATATGACTCCAGTGCAGCCCAGCGAAGATACGGAATCTGACTGCCTCGCTCCAGTCCCTCGTGAGCTGAAAGCTTCCAGCTCCACACGCCGCTCCGCACTGTTCCCCAGTCCTGAATCAGAACCAGAAGACTCCCAGGTTGATACAGCGCTCCTGGACTCATGAATACAAATCCGTCCTCCTCGAGATGCACCCTAATAAGGTGAAAGTTCCTCTCTAAGAGGTCATACACGTGCTGAGTGATGTAGTGACAGAGGTTGTGATGTTCCCTTTCAGTTCCACGGACATCATCAAGTCTGAAGGTGAACCTGTAGGGTTCACAGGTGACTTTGTGCCGCAGGTGACCGTCCTCAGAAAATGAGTATGGAAAATCCAATTGAATTGGATTACAGCTTGTATCCGAGCACTCCAACATCATGTGGGACCTGAAATATAAATATGCAAAAAAATATCTGTAAAAGACTGGAATCAGGATTTGCTCACCAAGGCTGCATTTATTTAAATTAAAAAATACATTAAAAACAGTAATATTGTGAAATATTAATACAGTTTAAAATAGTTGTTTTCTATCTGAATATATAGTAAAATGTAATTTATTCCTGTGATCAATGCTGAATTTTCAGCATCATTCGTCTTCAGTGTCACATGATCCTTCAGAAATCATTCTAATATGCTGATTTGCTGCTCAAGAAACATTTCTGATTATTATCTTACCATAAACTTTTGAATGGTAGTATATCATAGTTTCCACAAAAGTATGATTCAAAATGCATCGACAAAAATCAAAAATGTCTCTTGAGCAACAAGTTTCTTCAGCTTTGATCATATGAATAAATTACATTTTACAATATATTCATACAGCAAACATTTTAAATTGTAATAATATTACTGTTTATACTGTCTTTTTGATCAAATAAATGCAGCCTTGGTGAGCAGAAAAGATTTCTCTCAAGACATAAAAAAATCCTAATTAATCCAATCTTGTTTGAAAATATGCTTTATAAGCCATCATTCATCTGATTTCACATTAAATTATGAATAAAGCATTTGTTTATAAATTTACCAACACAATAAATACTAATAAAGAAGACTACCTACTAACACTGTCGTCTGAGGACCTGCTAAAGTTATTCCTTGTAGCTCCTGAATGACTGCTGAGACGTGTGCTATCAGTGATCATGTGACAGGTGTTTCTGATTGACATGAGGGTGTGGCTTCAGAAGTTTTTTTTGTCTGACACACCCATTTCAAGTCTGTGAGTCTCTACTAATGATCTGAATCAGGTGTGTTTGATTAAGGAGACATGGAAAATATGCAGTGATGGGGGTCCTCCAGGAATGTGGTTGAGAATCACTGTACTAGTGCTCTGCGGTGCTTACCATGCCATAGTGAGGTAAATTTCAACAGATTTCCCCTACTCAGGGAGTAGGGAGCAATGAACACTGTGTAGGGACCACATGGGAACACAGTTCATGCACGGAACTCACTTCTAACGAGCTGATTATCTGAATCAAGTGTGTTAACAAAGAGAGACAATGAGACACAAAATGTGCAGAGCTGTGGGTCGCGAGGACTGGAATTGAGAACTGCTGCAATACTGTTTACCATGGGGTGCCTAACCCTGCTCCTTGTGATCAACTGTCCTGCAAAGTTTAGCTCCAGCCCTAATTAAACACACCTGCCTTTAATTTTAAAGTGAGTCTGAAGACCTTAATTAGTTGCTTCAGGTGTGTTTGATTAGGATTGGGGCTGAACTTTGCAGGATAGTCGATTGCCAGGAGAAGGGTTGGACACACCTGCTTTATACCATGGGTTCTCAACTCTGGCCCTCGAGATCCACTTTCCTGCAGAGTTTAGCTCTAACCTTGATCAAACTCACCTGCCTGTAACTAGTAATCCTGAAGACCCTGATTAGGTTGTTCAGGTGTGTTTGATTAGTGTTGGAGCTAAACTCTGCAGGAAAATGGATCTCAAGGGCCAGAGTTGACAACCCTGGCTATATACTCACCATTTTTTAAAATAGTCTAAAAATAAATAATTAGCTTTTTAGGGTGCTTTCACACCTGCCTCATTTAGTTCGGTTGAATCGTACTAGAGTTCGTTTCCCCCTTTGGTGCGGTTCGTTTGGGCAGGTGTGAAAGCAGCAATCGCACTCGGGTGCGCACCAAAGGCGGACCAAACAAGCGTACCGAGAGCTGCCTGAAGAGGTGGTATCCGCACGCTTTCAAACGAACTCTGGAGCGGTTCGTTTGGGGTGAGAACGTGATCTGACCTCGAACAGACCCAACTGCAAAAAGTATTGATCATTTTTGGACTAAACCAGCTGCCATAGTCAGCTGCGCTGTGCATTATGGGATGAGGAAGTGTTTGTTGACAGTTTGCACTTTAGCATGGCAGCTCGTGGATTAATGTACGCCTCCGCTTGAAGTTACGAGCGATGCCAGCTCGCCGTTTGCAGTGCATTAGAACATTGTTTTCAAGCTGCATCCGCTCTTCATTATAGAAATGTATTGTTTGCATATTGTGGTGTATACAAACAATGTAATAGATTATGGGCAGGGACAAAACCAGCCCGCGCAGTTGTCTCTCCATAGTTGTGTTGTCTCCGTGTTGTTTGCTGGCTTTTCCTCTTATGTTGGAATTTTCCCACACGTAAATTCTGACCAATCGAAAAGCAGTTTAGGAAATATGTCATGGCCAATGAGTGATGTGGATGTTGTCATGTGACTGCATTTTGGTTCGTTTCAACTGGTTCGGACCAAAGCAATCAGTGTGTGAAAAGGAACCAAAAAAGCTGAAAAATGCTACAATGTATAATTGTTTGCCCTTGGTTCGGACCAAATGAACCGAACTAGAGATGTGAAAGCACCCTTAATCCATTTTTGTGTAAAATGTCTCTATTGTAAGATACTGACTTAAAAAAAATGCAATGCTTTGTTGGATAGCTACAGATAGTATGCACTTTGTTCTGTTGTATACTGCACATTTTTGTAAAAATAGTAGTCCAATTCCATGCATATATTTTGTTTACATATTGTGCACAATTTAAATTATATATATTAGTTTGCCCTGATTCTATAATACTTCGCTTTTTACTTTTGCACTAAACGGCGATACTTTAAAATCAATTAATTTGTAAGTTATTATTATTATTATTTATTTTTTTTGTTAACTGAATTATAATTAGCCTTTTTCACACTTCTGTGTTTCTGGCTTCCGGATTGGCACTTGCTGGGAAAAAGTTTTTCAGGTGAGAACTGCGGCCATACTTAACAAGAATGAGTTCAAGAATCAAAGTCTTTTTATACAAATTAGAGATTATGAAAATGAAAACGTACTGTGCAATGGTACAACAGTAATACCCATTCTCTCAAGAAAGAAACTCGTAGTCTTGAGCAGAAATGGAGAAAAAATAACTTTTAAGTTTTTAGAATTGCTAGGAAAAACAGTATGTCCAGCTAGACAGGCTCTAAAAACTGCCAGGGCCGAGCATATCCACAAACTCATAGAAAACAACCAAAACAATCCAAGGTTTTTATTTAGCACAGCGGCCAGATTAACAAATAACCAGACGCCACCCGATCTAAATATTCCCTCACAGTTAAATAATAATGACTTTATGAATTTCTTCACTGATAAAATAGATAGCATAAGAAATACGATAACAAATGTAGATTCTACAGTGTCTAATACTTCAGCTTCATTCATCCCCCCCAAGAAAAACTGCAGTGCTTTACAACTATAGGACAGGAAGAGCTAAATAAACTTATCACTGCATCTAAACCAACAACATGTTTATTAGATCCTCTACTCACTAAATTACTGAAAGAGTTGTTACCTGTAGCAGAAGAACCGCTTCTCAATATTATGAACTCGTCATTATCTTTAGGTCACGTCCCAAATCCATTCAAGTTGGATGTTATTAAGCCTCTTATTAAGAAACCACAACTAGATCCTAGTGAACTGGCAAATTACAGACCCATTACAAATCTTCCATTTATGTCTAAAATTTTTGAAAAAGTTGTGTCTGCTCAGTTGTGATCCTTCATGCAAATAAAGATCTCTATGAAGAATTTCAGTCAGGTTTCAGGCCCCACCACAGCACAGAAACTTATTTATAAATTTTATAAATATATGCAGAGATATAAAGACAGCAGTTGTGCCATATTTATTTTTTTAAGAAAGCTCATTTTGGTTTTATTTTTTGATGAAATGTGCAGCCACTAGACTAGAGTGTGTGATTTATGTTTTTCTCTCATGCAGACATGGTTCTACCAGACAAGCCTAAACTGAAGTTCCTTGAAAAGTTCCCAAACTTAAAACAAGCAAAGAAGGAGATGAAGAAGCTGCGTGTCATCCAGGAACCAGCTAAAAGCACAAATACGATCAGCGAAGGACAGTATGAGACTGTGGTCAGTGTTTTGAAGTAACCCAGAAAGTGTATGTTTATTTAGTAAAGGTTGGAGTGGAGGGTGGAGGTTATTTGCACTGGGGTCACATGGAGATGATGCGTCTCACCATCAGTCGCCGCATGGATCACAGCACCATATTTGCTGTGTGGTGCATCAAGGCCCCGTACAAGCCCATCACCCGTAAAGGCCTGGGCCAGTGCATGGGTGGCGGGACGGGTGCCATCGATCATATGTGACTCCGGTGAAATGCGGCCGGTTGGTAGTGGAGGTCACATTGAGCTGGGTGAGGTGGAGGCTGTGCTCAAAGAAGTGGCCAAGAAGCTTCCTTTTCCAGCCAAGGTTTGTTCAGAGTAGATTTAGTTTCTAACTTCCTCTTTATGCTTTTTCATAATCAGCTTTTCCTCCAGAATGATGTGGCAATAAAGTGAATAAGGAAAGTGTTGTGTAACATTTACTTAGAGGATGAGCTGTGTGTTTTTTATTTCTGTTTATTTAGTGTTCTTAACCCTTTTGTAGTACTTGATCATTTTAGACCAGAAAATGTAACATTTTCATTTTTTTTTTAAATATTTTACTTTATTGGAAAAGTGTGAAACTTTGTGGCTTTTGTGGCACTTGCTATGCACATAGACACTTCAAATAAACATTACAAAAAAAAAAAAAAAAAAAAAAAAAAAAAACATTTACTAAAGTAATCTTTGATAATGTTTAAATTTATATCCAAATACAAAACCTAATAAAAGTAATTGATTATTAATTAATTTGGAATTATGTATGATAATTTCCACCAGATAGAACCAATCTGCATCCATTTTAAATGCAGTTGCTTTATTTTCAACTTAAATACTACATTAATTAAATTTTTTTTTTATAATTGTTTATTTAAATAATATTTGTTTTATTTTATTTAGAAATAAATTGTGCATAATTTAGAGGTAAATATTGTTTGGTACCATGAAATCCCCTTAAAATACAAAATATTAAACAATAAATATTATGTAATTATTATATGGTACATTCACGTAATTAAAAAAATATATAATTTAATTTTTAAAAATAGAGAATTCTAATTTTTTAATTAAATTATGCATTAGGCTATGGACTGTTGTGACCGCCAGGATCAGAAGTGATTGCACTGCAATAGATAAATAAATAAATAATTTAGTATTTTTGTCTTGTTTTCCAGTACAGATATCTGAAGATTTTTCTACCTAAAAACATTTACTTGAGAAGCAAAATGACATAAGATATCAAGTGTTATTTTTTAAAAAAAATAAAGATCAAAATTAAAGAACTTTTTGCAGTGTGTGAATTCAAAGTTAAGATTACCAGAGGGTTTTAAGTGTGGAAGGATTTCTAAGAAACAGGTTTTAATTTGTAAAAGCGCTAAGTATATGATCAGATGTGATTGAACATACTGACAGCCAGGTCAGTGTTTATGTGAATATGGACTGTAATATGTATTTCTGGTGTAGGTGGTGAGCAGAGAGCGTATGGCAGCACTGTATGAGGAACAGGCTGAACAGGCTGCCAACAAACAGAACCCCTGGACCTTCCAGAGAATCGCTCGCTCCAACATGCTGGGAATCCGCAAAGTCCTGAGCCCGCTTGACATTCACAATCACTGATGCTACGCTGGGAAGTTCTTCAACCCATTTCTTAGATTTCTGAGTTTACAGCTGCGTCCCAAATGATGCACTATACACTATGCATGTATACGCTATGTACTTATGCACTATGTACTCAACCATGTAGAGTATAAATTATATAATGCTATTTTATCTTTCATAATTGGAGTCTGATTTGACGCCTCGCGTTGGTTTCTTTGACTTTATACATAGTGAAATGTGTCGATCCCTCTTTTCTATTTGACATATTCATATACCATGGTATTGTACCGTAGTATATACCAAAGAAATACTATGGAATAACCATGCTGCATATCTAAAAATACCATTATCATATCTAAAAACAACAATACATTGTAATAATTGGTACTTATTATTGTCATTGTTTTTTTTTTTTTTTTTTTTTTTTTTTTTTTTTTTTTTAACAACATTGGTGATCTTTCTCCAGTCTTTATAGAGAGCTGTTTCACACCTTAGCTTGAGGTTTCTCAGGTTTTGTACACTTACACTCTGTGAGTCATATTGTGTTTTTCTGTGCAGCTTTTTGTGATGAAACCAGCGCGAGGGTCAGGAAGAACCTCCACACAGGGCCCCAGAGGAGCCGCAGACAGGAACATATGCAACACTTAAAGTGCAGCTGAACAGACTTGAGTTTTTTATTATTATTACTCTTGATATATATTCTAAATTTGACCATTTGTTATACTGCTGCTTAAAAAATACAGTGTTTTTAAGAATGAAGTAATACAGTGGACTGGAAGTTTCATTTCAGGTTTCTAATCCAAATGTATTGTTATGCATTAAAAATAAACCCCTCATCTTAAAAAAATAAAAATAAAAATAAAAATATAAAATCTGCTGATTTGCCAGAAAGCCTAATTGTACTTGATTTGATGATGCTGTTTAAAAATATCTATCTATCTAATATATACACACACACACACACACACACACACACACACACACAGCCTAAATTTAAATGAAGATTTTTAAAATTATATACATGGTTTCTGCAGGTCTTAATTCCCACTTTGACAAATAAGGATTTAAAATCGTAGCAGAAATTCTTAAATTCATGGCATTAAATGTTGCATGCACTGCAAAAAAATCTTCTTCAGTATTTTTGTCTTGTTTTCCTGTACAAATATCTAAATATCCTTAAATCAAGATATATTTACTGGAGATGTGAAGGAAATTAGCAAAATGAACTAAGTGATTTTATGCTTAAAATAAGAACAAATATCTGTCAGTGGAGAACAAAAATTCCTTTTAATTAAGATTTTTCTGAGCCCATTGCCAGATATTTGATCAAATTCTCATAAAACAAGACAATTTATCAAGAAGTAATAGAGGTCTTTTGGAAACATTTATATTTAGAGACCATATTGATGTGAAAATTGTCTGAGAATTGAACAGATAATCTGGCTCAGATGAAGACAGGAATAATGTGTTTGTGGTGTTCTGCTGATTAAGGGATAAAACAAAACTTCTTCACTACACAGATGGTTGTCGAAAGCAGAAATGCTACAAATTGTATAATATTTTGTGATAAAGTGTGATGTGCTTGAGCACAACAGACAAAACACAATTTCTTTGGTAATGAGCAGCCCATAATTAGTAAAAAACTAAATTTGGAATTCATTCAGCAAATATAACAACAACAATAATAATAATACAACTAAATCTACAATATAAAATTGCTCAACACTTTCTTTCAGACGTTCCAACCCAGTGCTAAAGACCCACATCCGAAGCCACCTAAGAAAAACAGTGGTAAGTTGAGAAATGATGGGAGATGTCTGCACTTGAGTGCTTTAGAAGACTTGTTGCGTAAGGTGAGGTTATTCAGAAATGCATTTATCAAGAGTTTCTTGGTTCTGGAAGCTTGCCAAAATAATCAATGGGCTAATGAAAAGCCTTTGTTTCCTCTTTCCCCTGAAAATGTAAATTCTGTCAACATTTTCTTACACGCATGTCGTTCCAATGTCTGTCTTGGGTAAAACTCAAAAGAAGAAGCAGAATATTTATACTTCTTTTTATCATGACCTTCAGGCTTTAAAAACATTGATATTATAAACATGGTCCATACTTGTGAAATATAAATTGTTAATCCCTGAATATCTTGCCAAAATCGAAATCATGAGTATTTATATTTAAAACAACAACAACAACAACAACAACAACAACAACAAAAAACAGATCTATTGCATCTATAATTTAAAGTTTAAAGTGCGAAGTCAAAAGTAATGTCGGAAATGTTCCATTCATAAAATAAATATTTCTTGAGGAAAAAAATCCAGCTTTATTTTTTTATATACAATGTAATAATAATCGTTAACATTAATGTATTAAAATGCTCTTGAAAAACCATTTATACATGGAGGAAACTACAATTAAAGTATGTTTATTAATTATATATTTCAGTAAAATTAATATTTACATTGCAGCAGGATTATTATCATTAACTAAAAGTAAAACCTTAAAAAATTTTAACTTGAAAAAATAAATGTTAACTGTGAAAATAAAATAAAAACCTTTTATTTCAGCATTTTAGTGCACTAAAATAACTTAAACTAAAATAAAAATGAATAAAAACTATATAGACATAAGAAAAACAAACAACTAAATTAAAAATATAAAGGAAAATATAAAAATAAAAATGGTTTTAGATTAATAATAAAAACTATAATAGTATCTCAATGATTCTAAATGTGCTAATAAAACCAATTTGATGTATTCACATTAATGATTATTCAATTATTTGAATTAAAATAAAATATGAAGAGCTCTAAAAATGTGCATGCCTAATGTAAAGGTGTGAATGAGGTCTGAGATGTCATCAAATCATGATGGAATTGGCATTTTTAGCTGAAATATTTCTTTCAAATCCTATATTTTGACTGAATATAACGATATGTTGTTTTACTGTAATTTATGGTCTAACATTCTTTTTCTCCTCTGGCTTTGTTAAAACCCCAGTGATTGCTGGAAAGAGTAAGAATAAGGGGAATTGGAAGCTGCTGACCAAATCTTCTCTACTGGCTCTGGAGAACATGCTTGGTTTGTCTGTCCTGTGAGTAATGTGTTGTGTAATAATTATATGTGTGGGCAGATTGCTTCATCATCACGGTCTGCTTGTGATGCTTTTTTATGCTTTTGATTCAGAACTGTTCTGTCATTGAAAAACAAAGAAAAAGAAGAATCGCAGAAGCATCTCATTCTCAGTTCAGTAAGGGGCATTCTGCCAAACATCTTTTATGTTTCACTGTTTTGGGCCCTTTCACAATATATTTTCGTAGGCACGGCAGGAAGACGCTTGAGGCTCAAGAGGTGATAAGCAAGCAGATACAAGATAAACAGTTGATCATGACGTAACTGGCCAACCGTTTAGGAGAACATGGGCTCAGCTGTTAGCAATCTTGAGGAGATGGAGGTTTAGATGGATAGTTTGGAGGAGAAATGCGGGTTATTGAGAAGCAAACTAGAGGACGAAGAAGAAGAGTCACAAGAGTTTCAAGCACGCTTCAGTGATTTGATGACACACAACTGGCTTCACTTGAACAGTCAGTGACTGTTTCTAGTTGTTGTTCAATCATGGTGTTTGATACTTATCTGTTCCAGTTTCTCCAGCTGTCAGAACAGATGGTGCAGTGTCTTCCTGCTTTACTGTCTCTCCCAGCCAACAAGCCAATGCTACAGGTACATCACACTTCACTTCCAGTCAAATTAAACCGATGAACTACAGTCGAGATTACTTGATTTACTTGGAAGAAGTCATATTTAAGCACAAAATCAAAAGAATGATAAATTAGGTTTTACTTAAAGAGAAGGTTTTTGTTCAAAGTCAAGTCACCTTTATTTATATAGCACTTTATACAATACAGATGGTGTCAAAGCAGCTTTACAGTGTTAAACAGGAAAAATGCGTGCTGTTAATGCAACAGGACATTTTATCAGTTAAAGTCATGTCATTGTTGATACGGTGATGTCATCGTCCAGCTCAGCTCAGTTCAGTTCTCTTCCAATAGTGTCTGTGCAGTCAAGTCAACAATGTTGCCAGAAATTGTGTCCCCAACTAAACAAGCCAAAAGTGACAGGAACCAAAACTCCATCGGTGACAGAAATGGAGAAAAAAAGAAAGAAAGAAAAAAGGAGTTTAACTGTAATGCATTACAGAAAAAAATATTTATACGTTAGAAGTCCATTTCCGCCACAGAATAAAATAAAAAGGTAACTGCGTCTGATTATCTCACAATTTATATCAAAAAGGGGAAGTCATGGCCTAGTGGTTAGAGAGTTTGACTCCTAACCCTAAGGTTGTGGGTTCGAGTCTCGGGCCGGCAAAACCACGACTGAGGTGCACCGAACCCCAACTGCTCCCCGGGTGCCGCAGCATAAATGGCATAAGTGTTCACTGCTGTGTGTGTGCACATTGGATGGGTTAAATGCAGAGCACCAATTCTGAGTATGGGTCACCATACTTGGCTGTGTCACGTCACTTTTTTTCACTTTCATATCAAGTTTATATCAAAATTGTGACTAACATTCTTGCAATTACGAGTTTATATCTTTCAGTTCTGACATTTGACTTTGTATTAGAAGTTGACCGATATATTGCCAAGGCTTATATATCGGCCGATATTTGCCATTTTTTCAAATATCGGCATAGGCCGATAAGTGTTTCTATTTGGCCGATGAGTTTGAGGCGGGACTTTCATTTTGATAGCGTGCTGGACATTTACTTTGATGATGCTGAGAACGGCAGCACCCAAGCACACAGAGTTCTTCCTCTTGTTCGCTGTTGTCCTTCAGTTCTAATATGGATAAGTCTAATCTAATCTATCTAATAATAGGATAGAACTGCTAAACAAAGGAATTAAAATGTATACAAAAAAGTATTATTACGATTGCTTTAATATTATTAGTAATAGAAAGGCAAAAATTATAATACTTTCTTGTTTGCTGTCAGCATTCAGCAAATATGCATTTATATAATTTAAACAAATCTTTAAATGACTAATGAACATTTAATTTCACAAACCTTGCAGACTTAGTCGAATCTAGTTGAGATCTTGTGAAGTGTGCATTTGTATCATGCATGGTCACGTGTTCTCTGCGTGACTTTCAGTCTGTGCGAATTGAATGTGGATTGGAGGAGAGTTCTGCTTGACTGGAGACGCGCGATCGAATAACTTTAAACTCGTGATTTCAAATTATGCTGCGCTTTATGCATTTGCCCACTGTCATATTCGTCATTTTCATTGCCTGCTCTATGTAAAATGAGTGTTACCTTGGCTTTATTTGGAAAAAAAAAATTATTCCCAATGCACACAAACTTCCCAGAATACTGAGTGCCACCTAGCAGTGCATTACAATAGTCCAGTCTAGAGGTTCTGATTTAACGATTAACGTGAGCCAGTTGAAAATCGATTCAAATATGTGACGATTCAAATCGGTTGAGATGCTAAACAAATTGCGATTCAATAAGGGGTAGGAGTTTATATGAATGTATGTCTGAGGGGAACTTCCTGTCTTTAGAACAGTTTAGATGGTATTTTTTCTTTTCATCTTGCCTCTGTATAATGCATACTGTATTAAAGTTCATCAGTGCAGCGCTGCTTTATTTACAGCAGAAACCAAGGAAACGCTTTAAGCGTCACCTGCTGGCAGAGAGTGAATCTACGTCTCGTTCAGCTCGCCCACTGTTTCTGTTTCATACAGATATTTTGTATGTATAGTTATAATAAAAGGACACATTTCATTTATAATTTGTCTTAAATCTCATTATATATATATATATATATATATATATTATAACTATTATATAATTGAATCGAACCGTGAAATCAATATTTTGAATTGAGTCGTGAGTTGAGTGAATAGTTACATCCCTAACTATTGGTATTTAATTAAAAAGAAGACCATGTTCTTGTTTCTTTATAAGGTGGTTTTATTTAATCATAAGATAAAGACATGTTATGTGTCACAGCATTTAAATCTGTGTCTATATTGCATGTTCAAACCTTAATATTATTCATATTAACAGGTAAATAGGTTTTTTCTGCAGGAATATATAATGAGTTTGGAAATCTTAGAAATGCTTAAAGGGGTCATATGATGCAATTTCAAGTTTTCCTTTCTCTTTGGAGTGTTACAAGCTGTTTGTGAATAGATAAGATCCCTAAAGTTGCAAACACTAAAGTCTCCCAAAGATATATTCTTTATAAAAGTTAAGACTCGTCCACGCCCTTCTAAAACGGCCTCGTTCTAACATGCCCCCCTCATGTCTATGTCACGAAGATTTGCATTACGCCGCCCATATGCTGCATAACTTTGATTCTCGCTGTTGCCGCCAGCGCCATGTCGTGGAGATGCTGTTTCATTGTGAAAGCGAAAATACTTTGTTTGGCCTTCCAAAAGAGGACACAACTAGAAATCAGTAGTAAAGTTGTATTTACAACAGTTTATAACAGTTTAAGCCAAATATTCAGATATGTGCAGCACATTTTATGGAGGACTGTTTCCTGATCCTGGGAGAGAAGACTACAATGCTGGCTGTTCTGACTCACAGTCTGTAAGTACGTTTACATATGTAAAGGATTTGCCACTGATGATTCAAACATGAGTTTTGAGCAGTGTAGAGCAGCGGTTCTCAATTCCAGTCCAACCAAGTAAAATTAGTTTAACCTAAGCTAAAGAATAATAATGCGCTGATATAACTGCAGTCCAAAATTGTGAGATGCATTATTTGAATGCTTGGCCAAAGAAATGTGTTTTTAATCTAAATTTAAACAGAGATAGTGTGTCTGAACCCCTGAACATTATCAGGAAGGCTATTCCAGAGTTTGGGAGCCAAATGCTAAAAAGCTCTCCCTCCTTTAGTGGACTTTGCTATCCTAGGTACTACCAAAAGTCCAGAGTTTTGCGACCTTAGGCAGCATGATGGATTGTAGCGTGGTATTAGACTAGTTAGGTACGCAGGAGCTAAACCATTAAGGGCCTTATAGGTAAGTAATAATATTTTCCAATCTTTCCAAGTAGTAATATTATCCAATCTTTTACATTTTTAACACATTGTTAGCTTAGATAATTTAGAAGTTTCATCAGGTCTCCTTGAGATATATAGGTGCATCTCAATAAATTAGAATGTTGTGGAAAAGTTCATTTATTTCAGTAATTCAACTCAAATTGTGAAACTTGTGTATTAAATTCAATGCACACAGACTGAAGCAGTTTAAGTCTTTGGTTCTTTTAATTGTGATGATTTTGGCTCGCATTTAACAAAAACCCACCAATTCACTATCTCAAAAAAATTGAATACTTCATAAGAACAATAAAAAAAAAAAAAACATTTTTAGTGAAATATTGGCCTTCTGGAAAGTATGTTCATTTACTGTACATGTACTCAATACTTGGTAGGGGCTCCTTTTGCTTTAATTACTTTAGGCCAGACAGTGATAGAGACCATGATAGGCCACACTGAGAGTTAGCCACGATTAGTCTCGCGTAGCCAGACCTTCAGACTGAAGGTCTGGAATTCATGGCAGCTTTCATTGGCCAAGGCCCGCCCATGAGGACGTTTGACCGACATGTCAAACAACCAATCATGGTTCGTTTTGTTAATAGTCATGTTTTGAGGCGTGGAAATGTCACCACAATAGCATACTGATGTGTAAAACTCTTTGACATTAAAGATTCTATGCCGTGAACTTTAAATAATTTCACATACTTTTTAAAATCCAGCGTTTAGCTGATCCTGATAAGCGCTCACTGTTTTAAACATGGGGCCTTCTTTTGTAAGGGGGTTTGGCACAAAGGTAATCTTAGTTTCCGCAGAACCTTAAAGAAGGTGACACACGTCTCGCAGAACTCCTGTACAATTTAACCAATCCGATGACGACTTCAACACTCCTGAAGTGTTTCCACTTTTATGTCCCATATGCATCAGACGTTTAGCCAACAGTCCATGGGCGTGTGACGACTGAGGCTAAGACTAAGCCACAGTGGGAATGAATTAAATGCCTCAGTAGACACAGAGAGGAAGGCCATGTAATTAGACCACAGTGGGAAATCCCACGAGATGGGTAACAGTGGGGAAGGCCACGAAAGACAGGCCACAGAAAGAAAGGCCAAGTTAAGCCACAGTGAATAATAAAGGTTGTTGGGAGTAATATGAAGAGGTATTGTACCACCACCATTAATTGCATATAGATTACCTTGAGGACAGCTTGATATTCCTTGAGATGTTTAATGGTTCAGGTCTAATGTAGGATTCAAATGCGGAGGACGACCATCTTCACAGTAGCTTGATATCTGATGTTTGATCTCCAAGTTCAACAGCAGTAGTGGCCGGTGTATAGAAGCGGTGACAGACCACAGCTTCTAAAGGTGACTACATGGAGCTGAACCAGCCAAAGAGAGAAAGGCCCGATAGGCCGTGAGAGAACAGCTACAAGAGGCTATAGATAGTATAGCTGCTAAGGCCATGACGGTAGTCTGCAATAGGTGGTGAAAGAGTAGATGTAATGAATAGGTGTGACACCACCACCAGTATTTGCTTAATTTACCTTAAACACACGCATTATATTACGTTGATAGGCAACGTACATTTCTATAAACTATGTGATGTGTAAGCCTTGTGCGTAGATAACCACGATAGGCCATTGTATGTGAAAAACCATGATAAATTGGACATGGGGAGCATGTGAGAAGTAATCACCACCAATAGTTTGATAAGAGTATTATACTGTACCTTGAGCATTACGTGAAGTAGTTTAGAGTCTGATCTTGACGGACATCCAATAAGGACGATCATGTACATATCAGCTTGATGGCAGATTACAGGAATTCTAAACCACCGCACTGAGTAAAAAAGGTCATTAGTTTAGGTTAATTGATAGAGGTAGAATTAGGGTTCTAGCAGCGACATAAGAGAATATACACAGATACATAATTCTTTAGGCTAGACTCCTGTGCACACTTGATAAAACTTGATCTATCTGCCAGAACCCGCAGAGGAAACCTATCCTCCCCCAAAAATAGAAAATGAGCCAGATCAGCATGACCATAAAAAGAGGTACTCAATGTTAAGCGAAGTCCCCGATAGGCTGTGACATGTGAAGGCCACGATAGGCCAAACTTCATAAACAGTAATGGACAAACGTACCTGATGACCACCATAGCAGAGTTATGCAAAGTGACACAACAGTCCGTGTAATGTGAAGGCTGCAACAGCCAGGTAAGACCAAACAAGCCTCGATTATTACTTAAAGTCTGCGTGAAATCAAAATTTACTTTACTAGCGCACATGGCTAGTATTGATGTAAACAATCTGTGCAAGTTAATCCACTGAAAAAGAAAAATAATCGTCTTTGTAATCCTTAATCATAATCTGAACATTTACTTCAGCTCTGGAATGGCATTCCTTTTCTAATGATGTCAGTTTGACGGCATGGGCAGAATATCCTTAAACACACCCCTCCAGTCATTAGTTAGTGATGAGTGAAAGACAGAGACCAGGAGCACAAACAAAACCCATGATCTCTATTCAATATTCCATTTCAGCTGAAAATACAGCAAATTCCTGGACTTTAAAGATGCCTGCGGAGCATTGAGCCGAATCTTAGTTTGATTAACATCTTGATCATGCAGTGCTAGTCTGCTAGATAAACAATCACGCAACACCAAGCACTTTGTCTTAAACGTTTGAGTAAAAAACCTTGCAGAGAATAAAATTTATGCCCAAGTGCCACAAGTGCATAAAACAAAAGTGATACTTATAAAGATGTAGGCAGATGAAGTGATGAAGACGAGATGCTGAAGGAAACCATCAGCCTTGTTTCCGACTGCAGGCCTGGAGAGATTTCATGGGTGCAGGTTCACGTGAGCATACAGATGAAATATTTTGTTGATTGAGACCCAAGCAGCGCCGACGCGACAGCTCAGAAAGCACCGGCGTTGCCACGTTCGCGATTTTCGCGTGGAATTGGGCTATTTTAGCATTCTTGCCGCGGGTTATTTTACATGTCCACGGGTTGAAGCGACCCCAATAATGTGATATTTAGCACCTGGAATACGAATTTTTCCGGGGAACCCTTCTTGAAATGCGACTGGTCTAGTTTTGAGTAGCAATTGGCGGTTTTGAAAAAAAAATGGCAACACTGGAAAGCACTCGGAACTTTGCCAATGTTTCACATCCTCTGCCGAGAAAACTCCGAAGCCTGTGTATCATCCAACACTACTAAACGACCAAAAACATTCACCGCGACACCAGAGCAACACCAGCGATCTAATGTGCATCTTGAGAGGAATGTCAAACTCGCAATAGTTTGCAGGAGACAAACTTAACTATATGCAAGTACCCCGGGGAAAGCCAGGCAATAAGTAAAGTGACAGTTTGAGCAAAAACTTTGTGGCAGTATCTGCAAACACAATGAAGTGTGAGTAGAGGGCTTTTATATTCCTCGTTAAGTGCCGACTGGCTAGATCTAATTGTAATGTAACGTGGCATTAAGTCTTCCTAGTAGAACTTGCGCTGATGCTCCCATTACTATTAAACTGTGAGGGAATATTTAGATTGGGTGGCGTCTGGTTATTTGTTAATCTAACCACTGTGCTAAATAAAAACCTTGGATTATTTTGGTTATTTTCTATGAGTTTGTGGATAAGCTCGGCCCTGGCAGTTTTTAGAGCCTGTCTATAGCTGGACATACTGTTTTTCCATGCAATTCAAAAAACTTCCAAGTTAGTTTTTCTCCATTTGTGCTCAAGACTACGAGTTTCTTTCTTGAGAGAGTGGGTATTACTGTTGTACCATGGTAGAGTGGCATCACACCTTTTTCAATTTGATGGGGGCAACAGCTTCTAATGTATTAGAGAAGATAGTGCCCATGTTGCCAGTCATTTTGTCTAGTTCATGTGTTATTATGGGTACACAGAGCAGTTGAGATAAATCATGCAGGTTATTTGTGAATCTGTCTTTGGAGGCTGGAACAATAGTTCTGCCCGGACGATAACGCAGAGCAATATCAATAATACGCAGAATGCACGATACAAGGAAATGGTCTGAGGTACTATAACTATATCAGTAAGATCGATTCCATGCAATATAATTAAATCTAGTGTATGATTAAAATGATGAGTGGACCCGGTGACATTTTGCTTGACTCCAAAAGAGTTTATTAGGTCAGTAAACGCAAGTCCTTATGCATGATTTGTATTATCAACATGAATGTTAAAATCTCAGACAATTAGCGCATTATCAATGGTAACCAATAGGTCTGAGAGGAAATGTGCAAATTCTTTTAGGAATTCTGTATACAGCCATGGTAGTCTATACACAGTAGCCAGAGCAAGAGATATAATAGATTTCTTTTGCATATCTGACAGTGAAACATTAAGCAGAAGTATTTCAAATGAGTTAAACCTGTATCCTGTTTTCTGGGTAACATTGAGAATATCACTATATATTGTTGCAACACCTCCCCCACAACCAGGCTCATGCTTATAAAAGTAGTTTGGTGGAGTAGACTCTTTCAGACCAATATAATTATTTGGTTTTACCCGGGTTTCAGTCAAGCAGAGTACATCAAAACTATTATTTGTGATCATTTCATTTACAATAACTGCAGGAGTGAGTGATCTAATGTTTATGATCCCAAACTTTAAAAATTGTTTTTGTTCATTTATTTTACATTTTTCTGGTTTAATCACAATCAGATTTTTTCTAGATCCTACATTAAATTTATATTTTGACCTCACTATTCGGGGAACAGACACAGTCTTAGATTGGACAGCGCAAGTACTTCTATCATTTATGCGGGTAGAACAAAAGCCATCATAGCAGTTATTTGAGAACTGGCTCACTAGTCAAATGGAGCGTAGCATCCTGGAGATGTTTTCCGACAGGAGTTCTGCTCTGACTCTGCTGGGGTGCAGGCCATCAGCGCAAAAAAGCCTAGGACACTCCCAGAAAAGATTCCAATTATTAACAAAGAGCAGTTTCTGTTCTTTATACCATGACAATAACTATTAATTTAAAGCAAAAAAGTCTACTGAACCTTTCGTGTCCTCGTCGATATGTGGGAAGCGGTTCTGACATGATGATCGTCGTCACAAGTCTCGATCAGGCTCCTGAAGTGCCTCTTCAGTGTCTCCGTCTGCCGCACAATGGTGGCATTAACCCTGGCGTTAAGCACGACCACTCCGGGGCTCTCGTCGCCCTTCAGAATTGTGGGTATCTGCGCACAGTTCATGCACGGAGTTCACTTCTAACCAGGGTTCCCCCGGGTCTTTGATATCCTTGAACGTTTGTGAATCTGAAAAAAAAAAAATTCAAGGCCCTGGAAAGTTTTTAAAAAAAAATATACATTGGCCGGTCCTTGAAAGTGCTCGAACTTATTTTGTGCAAGAAGTTTTCTGGAAAAAAATTCCATATTATTCCCTCTGGTCCGCTAATGTGTTATTTCGCCAACACTTCGTGGCCTGTGTGTACTAGCTTGCTTGATTTACATTAGTCACGTTCATTTACACGTTACGTTAAGTGTTTCCCAAGTGAGGTACTTTGTCTTGTACATTGCCATGACGTTAGAGTGACCATATTTCCTATTTTTCGTCCTCTTTATTTCTGAATCGCCCAAAATGACGGGGTGTCGGCTTGTACTTTCAACAGTCACCAATGATTGTGTGCGTTTTTGTATTAGAGCGCTGCAAGGGACTGTTTTCTTAATCCCGCTCCCACTGAATTTCTGACCATTATTGCCCACTCCCGTGATTTTTAAGTCCATTCCCGCCCGCTCCCACAAACATTCTAATATTGCATAATTTTCGTGCATCGGGGAGCATCTATCAATATGCAGATTATTTAAATCTCTTTTGAATAAGTGCTCGCTGTTCACTTTCAATTCTGTTTACGTGATCATGCATGCTCTGTGTAAAGTAAGATCAGATATTTGTCAATAAGCTCAGGATCTGTTGAGCAGCAAATCCTCCAGCATGGTCTATCAGCCCTCTTTCTCTCCTTATCCCATGATCAGTCAAATCTGACACCTGCAGCTTGTGTTGAATGCAGGGTTGCCAAGTCTGCATTTTTTTTTCCTATGGCTACTTTTAAACTGTTAATGGGTTGTTTTTCCCCCGCGGGTTAAAGGTTTCAAATGTTACTTAAATTACATTTGACTGAAATGCTTGTATTGAAACATTTTGCATTCTGCCTATGATAAAACTGCTAGATTTTAAGTTTTGTGAAGGAGGGCCACTGGTAGGATGCTTTTTAGCTGTGTTTATGATCAAGATGCATAACAGTAACTGTAAAATATGTATTTTAGGTATGGAAATGACATTTTCAGTTTTGATATTTGGGATATGGTCATTGCACTACTTTGGACACTACTTTAACCACCAACCAACCACACCTCAAACCCCCCGCCCGCCCCCAACCACTGTCCTCTTTTTGGAAAACTAAAATATGGTCACCCTACATGACATTCATACATGCACAAAACTACTACGATGGTACCTCAACGTTTCACAGACACACGGTGAAATTAATGTTGAATTGCTTTGCTTGTTAAGATAATGTAAACCCATGAGGTAAGAAAAACTTAAAAGCATATTCATATATCTTAAAACTTCTGGTTACGTGAGCCTAAGTTCTTTACAATAAAATCCATGCAAAAGTTAATATCAGATCATTTTAGAATATAGGATATACCGAATATTCTTCAGTTTTATGCAAAACAGAAATACAACAAATAGAATATCAGATCTCTGTCATGGCCAAAAATAAATGCAAAAAAGCTTTTTTTTTTGCATTTATTTTTGGCCATGACAGAGATCTGATATTCTATTTGTTGTATTTCTGTTTGACACATGAAAACTGTAACAATGTATCTTACAAGATAACACAATGTAACCTCGCTCTCACTTGAAATGTGTCCCCACAAAGTCCTTGAATTTGAGGGTATTGGACCTGGAAAGTCCTTGAAAGGTCCTTGAATTTGAAGTTAATCCAGGTGTGGGAACCCTGTCTAACGAGCTGATTATCTGAATCAGGTGTGTTAACAAAGAGAGACATGCAAAATATGCAGAGCTGGAGGGCGCGAGGACTGGAATTGAGAACCGCTGGTGTAGAGTAGTGCTTGTTGTTTGTCATTTCTCCGATCACAAATGCAGACATGTTTTTATGTTTGCATGGCGTAAGATGCAACTAAGATGTTTAGATGCAATGCAACACATAAAAACACAGTGTAAGTCATCATAATCAGTAATTATGTCCCCACTGGATGCAACAAATGGCTCGTTTGTAATGGGTTTCCTTGTTTTTGTCTTGTTGCACCGGTGTTCTGACCAGGACATGCATCACCGTATGGCAAGGGGCGTACCATTTCAGACACACGCTTGAGGCATTTGGCCAATTACAACGCACTGGATAGCTGGCCAATCAGAGCACACCTCGCTTTTCAGACCGATGAGCTTTATAAAAAATGTCGCGTTTCAGAAAGGCGGGGCATAGAGGAGAAACAATAATGTACAGTATGTGGAAAATAATGTTTTTTGAGCCTTAAACCGCATAAACACATTTCATTACACCAAATACACAAAATAATGTTATTTTTATCACCATCATATGACCCCTTTAATAAATGCATTACACTGTGACTAAATCCATTGGATTCTACAGTAGACTTAGTCAACTAAAATTTAATAGTATTTAGTTGAATAAATTTGACTAAAACTAAAACAATTCAGATGACTAAAATGAATAAAACTAAATAGCAATGAGCTTCCATAGTTTGCTGCTTTTATACTGATTTCAGTAAAAACCATTAAAAGCATTGGAAAATTGGAAATCATAAAAAAGGTTTGTTGCATTGCTGTAATGATGATTTGCAAGGAAAATGTGTTTATTTGCCACAAAAATAATGTCACAATGTTGAAAATTATAATGGTTCTGAAAATAGGCTTCATTTTCTTTTTGCAAAATATAATTTCTTTTTGTTTTCTTTAGAGTTTGGTTAAAATGGGACATATTTTAGTGACATTTCTCCCAAATAAAATAACCTTTGAGATGTTTTGTTCATTTGGTTGTGATCTGAGTAATATGAATATTAATTTTAGCACTTTGGAATTCACTTATGGTTTTCACTATGACCACAAGTAGTGTTTTGGATTATAGTATCTCTGTTAATTGATAAAGCTGTACTGAGTAGTTAGCCTTAAGTCTTAATGCTTAATTTATGATTGACAAATCAGCCAAGTGTGGCCATGTTTTCAGACTGAGCCCGCTTGTGTTTGTCCTAATGACACATATAGCTTGAGGTTTTGACACGTTCTTCACCATATTCTCTCAGAAATACATGCTATAGTGTGTACGGAACTAGAAACACATTTAGAAACATGCCTTGACCTTATATGCAACATTAACACTTTTTTTTCTCATCACTCACTTTAACAAACATATACAGACAGACTTGATGCAATCTTTTCAGGAAAAGAGTTTCAACACTGAACAGGGTACTTTTTTGAAATGTTGTGCAAGTGATTCACAATGTGCCTTTGTTAATCACAACAAATGTGTGACTCTGGGATCCAAAATGGATGGTTGTTTTTAAGTGTAATTGCACCTTAAATCAGCAGGTGATTTGATTTTGGACTGTGTGCTGAATTACCAGGGTTTCTGCAGGTCTTAATATGAATATTAATTTTAGCACTTTGGAATTCACTTATGGTTTTCACTATGACCACAAGTAGTGTTTTGGATTATAGTATCTCTGTTAATTGATAAAGCTGTACTGAGTAGTTAGCCTTAAGTCTTAATGCTTAATTTATGATTGACAAATCAGCCAAGTGTGGCCATGTTTTCAGACTGAGCCCGCTTGTGTTTGTCCTAATGACACATATAGCTTGAGGTTTTGACACGTTCTTCACCATATTCTCTCAGAAATACATGCTATAGTGTGTACGGAACTAGAAACACATTTAGAAACATGCCTTGACCTTATATGCAACATTAACAATTTTTTTCTCATCACTCACTTTAACAAAGATATACAGACAGACTTGATGCAATCTTTTCAGGAAAAGAGTTTCAACACTGAACAGGGTACTTTTTTGAAATGTTGTGCAAGTGATTCACAATGTGCCTTTGTTAATCACAACAAATGTGTGACTCTGGGATCCAAAATGGATGGTTGTTTTTAAGTGTAATTGCACCTTAAATCAGCAGGTGATTTGATTTTGGACTGTGTGCTGAATTACCAGGGTTTCTGCAGGTCTTAAAAATAAAGTTTTCATTTGCCCTTTTACAAATTAAGGCATTAAAACATAGCAGAAAGTCTTATTATTCAAAATGTCATGACATTAAATGTTGGATGCACTGCAAAAAAACGAATATCTTCCTCCGTATTTTTTTTCTTGTTCTTCAATATAAATATTTAAACATCCTTAAATCAAGATACCTTTACTTGAAATGCAAAATGAAGATGAGATTAATATTTTTTCCCCTAAGAATTTGTATAAAATGAAGTGACTTAAGAACTTGCTTAAGAACTTTGAAAGAAGATTATTCTTGTTTTAATAATAAACTCACTTGATTTAGATACATTTCTCAGAAAACAAGACTACTTATCTTCTCTCATTTTGCTTCTTAAGTAAACTGAAGAATCTTCAGACATGTGCACTGGAATGCAGGACTAAAATACTGATAAAGAACATCACCTTTTTGCAGTGTGATTAGAAGGTGCAGTAAAAGTTATTTCCATATTCTAGTATTTGGGAAGCCAATACTGAATTAAAAAGTAATGGAGATCTGTTGGAAGTTGTATTTTCAAACTCTGAAGTGTTGCTAATACTTACTATGTACTCCATAGACATTTACAGGAAATACTGACATATTGCATTCCTTTCAATTTATTCCTTAAAATGTCTTTACTTGATCTTAAAAAGGTCTTAAAGTCTCAAATTTACCTTCATAAACCCTGAATTACTGAATTCATGAATTACATGAAGATCGTGCCCAATCCTCCAGCAGTGATCAAAGTACTTCAGATGACTCCTATCCTTGAGGATGTGAGGACCTTTCTGGAGCTTGCACATAAAAAGGTGGATGCAGTGCAAGCTGCTCATAATGACTGCTCAGCCATGGACTGACTATCATAGGAAAAGATTATTTCTTAAGCTTTACACACAAATGACAGCTGATAACCAAAGTAACTGCTTATTTGTTTAATAATAAAAAGTTTGCATAGAGGACTAGGCACAGAAATTACATACATTTTAAGCATTAATGCAGCAATATCAAGATAAGCACTGGAATTTAATTTTCATTTTAAGATTTATCATTAATGGGAACCTTTCTGCTGTCTGTAAAGATTCTAAATGGTAAACTGATCAACTTCTTAATCTTTCATGTTTGGTTTCTTTTAACTGGGTATTGATCTGGGTGAAAAAAAAATTTATGTAGGGCTCATTTCTACTACATAAGATGTTAAGAGAACACACTTTATGCTTAATTTAAGCCTGTAATGACCAGCCTTTAGTCAAAGGAAGGAATGCCTTTCATTTGTTGTAAAGTTCCTAAAATAAAAGTGCTACAAAATGCTTCACAGTTAAATCCAAGAATAAAACAATCATATCAATAATAGGATGGATCTTGGGAAATGTTTTTATGTCCATCAAATGAAGTCTGTTAATCTCTTCTTGTGTAGAGATTTATATTGTATGTGTTTTCTGCTTTTAGTCAATGTTCATTATTTGTCTAACAAGCAGATCTGGAAACTAGATCGCAGATGTTGGTTTCAGTCTTCTGCAGATCAGTATTTTACAATCTTCAAGCACCACTAAAACTGAGAGTCTTTCCTTCGTAAGGACTTTCTTCGTAAAGACTCTGATAATTCCTCATTGAAGACTCGCTCAATTGTTGAGAAAAGTGAGGCACGAACCGTGCGGCCGAGTCCACGAGCTGCGAACACGTACAGGACTGGGTTGAGTGCACTTTTTATGTAAACCAGAAACAGTGCCACATATGCAGCTCCGATTGCTCCATTTTCTAACTTCTTCCAATCTGGACGATTGTGTGAGAGGGCCCTCAAAAAGCGGCAGGTGAAGTACGGCACCCAGCACGTGAGGAAGAGGAGCATGGTGAGGAAGAGTACGCGATAGAGACGGGTCAGACGATGGGATGTGTAACCCGGTCCAGATGATGAGGTAGGTGAAGACACTGCGCTCTCAGCCTTCTTTGCACAAAAAATTACTGCAATATTGCATGACAAGAAGATCACTAGAGGTAACAAGAATCCTGCCACAGTCTCCAACACAACTAAGGCTTGTCCTGCTTCCAAATTGCTTTCTCTACAGTTGTTGCGACCCCCACTGTAATTGACTTTGGCTGTGTTGATGTAGGGTGCAGCGAACAAAGCTGCTAACACCCATATTGAGATGCAGGCCAGAGGTACAGCCCAACGAGGGCGTTTCATTCGAGCCCAAACTGGTCTAAGGAGACACAAGCAGCGCTCCACTGCGACAGCACACAGCAAGAACGCACTCGCATACAATCCAAGGCATCGCAAATAAATCACCAGCTTGCATACAGGTTCCCCCAATGTCCAATTGAAGTGGTTCACCAAGTAGGGCAGCATCAGTGGCGTACGTAACAACAGCACCAAGTCAGCAAGTGCCAGGTTCACCACATAGATCCGGAAGCTGTCGGCACTCTGTGTCTCACCGGCAGCTCTTCTGTTGTGGCACCAAACTCGAACCCCCAATGCCCAGACCACCAGACCGTTTAGAGAAACGCCCACAATGAAGATCATCACGGTCACGATCATCTGCAGCACACGCATGCCCTCGCTGGGGTAGCTGGAGGAATCAGTGTGGTTGGAGGTGACATTGATCAGATCTTTTGCAGACATTGATTCTCTGTGATAATACAGGTGAGAAACATTTATGTACAAACTGTTCCAAAACACACGGTTCATGATTATGGAAAGCATTTCATTAACTTAAGAAACACATCTCTATGCTCACCGGTGATAAAATGGGGGAAGTTGCATGCAATTTCCTCTTTTCTTTTCAGAAGCATTTTGAAATGCTTTTTCATTGAAATCAAGTATGGCCATGTCACAATACTTTCTTTTTTTACTTCTTCATTTTATTTTATATATTTTTTTATTATTATTATTTTAAGTAGGTACTTGTTCTATTTGAACAACTGGTTAAATTAAAATACATTCTAGGTCCCCAGATGTCATATAGGACATTCAAGATTGACTCATGCATTTCTGCTGAAAGGTGAAAAGCCAAGACCCCCCTTTCCATTTAACTTACTTTATTGGACTTTATTGGACTGTCCTGCTTACTGTCCTGCTATACGTAGACAACATTTTTATTCAACAAGCTTACCTAAGTGCTTGTTTAATAAGATTTTACCAAAAACGTTTTAGAATTGTCATATGTAAATGTAAAACATTTATATAATTTTTACTGTATTGTTTTTTATATGCAACTCTTGCATATTTCTTAATAATAACTTAATTCTTAATATGCAAGTAGCCTCAATTGCTGAAATGGCATGCATTAACACTGTTAAATAGATAGTTCGCCCAAAATTTTGTCTTCATTTATTCACCCTCAAACTGTATGAATTTTTTCTGCCGAACACAAAAGAAGATATTTTGAAGAATGTAACCTAACAGTTGTTGGTTTTTCATGGCGTTTGTTTCCAATTTGGTTACCCATATTCTTCAAAATAAATTTACAACAAAAGAAAGAATCCCAAACAGGTTTGGAACAACGTGAGGGTGAGTAAATGAATTTTCATTTTTGGGTAAACATTTCCTTTAAAACTTAAGAACTTAAAGTTTGTCTTTAGTTTGACCAAATAACCAAGGGATAATCAGTCTTACTTTTCAGATTCACATTAGACCAATCTACATTATGTAACTGGCTTAAAAAGTTATGACCAGTCTTAAAGGAAAACTTGTAAGACTAGTCTAAGCCGTCTATGCAACCACCCACAGATTAAAACTTAAAAAATAATAAAAATTTCAAGGAGCCTAGATTGTCGGCAGTAGTGCTAGTGCTAAAACCTCTAAACAAAAGATGATATTCGGAAAAATGTTGGTAAACAAACAGTTTCTCGTAGCCACTGACTTCCATATTATGGGGAAAAAATACAAAGTCAAAGGCTACCATCAGCTGTTTGGTTGCCAAAATTCTTTAAAATATTGGCTTTTGTGTTCAGTAGAAGAAAGTCATACAGGTTTGGAACAACTTGAGGGTGAGTAAATAATGACAAAATGTTAATTTTTGGGTGAACTATACCTTTAAATGTTAAAATTGATCACATACATGCAGCATTTGAGCTCCAGACTTGAATGATTCCTCAAATCATGTGAGTAAACAAATGCACAGTTTTTACCCGCTGGACTAGAAAAAGGGTAAAAAAGAAAATGGGTAAAGACCCATATCTAGAGACCAGAAGAACACAGAGACCTGATAGTTTACTCTTCTGACAGTAAGCAACAACCAGAAAACCCAACACTCTAGCAATCACTGAACACCTTTGCAGTGAACTAGCAAATACAGGTAAAATTGTGAGCCCTTGTGGCGTGATGCTGTGCATGTTCCTAGGAACTCTGAGTTGCAGGAATGTTAGATTTATCACATGAAGGCTTAGCATTATTTCACCCACAGCTGTCCTCCCATTCACAACCTGTTTACACACATCCATAATGCATTCCTGGCATATGAACACACCTTCAGTACTGCTCATCTAGAATATGTTCACTGCATGTGAGCATTTTTACAAACTTAAACTCTCTAATAAACATTTGATTTTGTATTTATTTATTTTTTGATGTTGTTGTTGTTGTTGTTTTAGAGTATAGATTTATTTGTTATAATAGGAGTATGTCTTACCTTCTTATGAGGCTTTGGTCAACTTGTTTGCATTGACTCAGAGATCTGAGAGCTTTGGCAAGTGTGGTTAACGCCGTTTCAGCTGATGTAGGATAAAAACTAAGAGGGAGTGTTTTCTGTTTGTCAGTGGGAGGATTTTGAGCTTGACTCTCTGTCTTTTGTTTTGATTTCAACATTAATGGACAGCATAAAACTACCTAAACAGTTTCTTAATAGTGGTTCATTCATGTATTACACTGATTTACTGAAATAGTTTATTGCGTGGGATTCAGGGCAGTTCAGCAGAGACTTATTTGAGTGTGGAGGTAAATTTTATAAAAATAGAAAATGAGACTTTCTTTGGCAATTGTAAATATTAACTAGATTTAATAATAATAATAATAATAATAATAATAATAATAATAATAATAATAATAATAAATATTCATTTTTTGAAAATGAGCAGTGTGTGCCCATGTAAAATTGTCTACTAAGATTTTATAGAGTTCTGTGATTCCTTCAGTGTTATTTTAGTATCATTGGGATACTATTAAAGTCTTCATAAATATTTTGAATTGGTTTTTATTTTCATTTATTTTAATTTTAGTTAAAGTTTTAGTCATTGTTGTTGCATTTTTGTTTTATTAGTTTTTTTTAATGTCATGTATAATTTTTATTTTTATTTTAGTTATATTAGTACATCAAGTCACTAAGTGAAAATAAGAAATGTTGCCTTTAATTGAAAAGGTGTTTTACATTTTATTTCAATTAAAGTTTATTTTATTTCAAGAAATATAATTTTCTTTATGGTTTTAGTTACTATAATAATTCTTTATCCCACAACTTTCCTCAACAAGAGAATTGAGAGAGCAAAGAGAGCAAACGCTGTGGTACTAGACATTTAATACCTAATTTTGAACAAATGCATAAACAATATTACTTTCTTATCCTAGCAAACACTACTAGTAAAGATCTCATTTGTCATGTGTAAATTGTACTTTAACTGAGATGAAACTAGTGGAGACTTGTCTGAGCTCATGCGGCATTCTGTCAGAGTATCATAAGTGTTGAAGTGTACATGTGTGTTAATTCACTGCACTGTTGACACATTCTGAGCTCGGTAGGAATGAAACTTCCTTATCAGTAAACCACTAGTTTACCCTCAGCGATTTTCAGATGTGTTGGTTTGACTGATACCATCAAACTCCTGTGGTTTCTTTTTTCTCTCTCTCTCTCTCGCGCTGTGAGAATAGGTTTTTGTAGTGTTCCCACATACAGTATGATGTGTCTGTCTGTGTTTCCAATCAAGTTTATATTAATGTTGGTGGATGGTTTCAGACAAGACTGTTTAACAAGTGTGTGAATGTGGTAATTAGTGTTTAAAATGGTAGAGCTTTAAGCGGTGTTCTTTTTTATTATTATTATTTTTTCTTCTATTAAACCATTTTAACCATTGGGTTGACTTTCTTGGTTTCAAGTACTGAGCCATTACTAGCCAACAAACAAGTTTATGCAATAAATAAGACACTAATAATGATTTAATTTGACTCACCTTTGATTGATGTGACTAACAGCTTTATTCACCAGGACTCTACTAACCAGAAACCAATATGTGCCTTTTTCCAAACAAAATGCTTCACTTGTGCCATTCCGTTCATCACCAATAGATGAAGCTGCTGTGCAGCATGTAATATCATGAAGTGAGGCAAGGAAATACATCATTTTGTGGAAGTTATTCATATGTCATAATATTATTAATTAGCACTAAAACAGCTGTTATATTCTGGCTTCAAACATTAGAAGTGACCATGGAAAGTTAGATTATGACAGCTACTCAATGTACGTCTCATTTTGTGTTTTTTCTTGGGAGGTACACATGTTTGTCCTGATCCTGTTGGCTTATTTCAGAAGGCTTAACTCTATGGACAGCACAGAATTAACAAAATTAGCAGCATCCTTGTTCGTCCAGGTATTGCTATGCAGTTGTAGATTGTGTCCTGTATTGCGTTGTTTCTGTATTGGCACAAAAATCTATATAACCCAAGTTTTAGCTACAAAAAGGGCTATTTGACCAGGAAATTTTTTTTATAATAATAATAATTTTATAGAATTGTACAATATATGTATAAATTACACAGATGTAGAGGGAGAGATTTAAGATATTTATTATTAATATAAGAATTGTATATTTATAATAATTTTATACTAGCATATATATATATATATAATTATAATATATATTTATTTTATTTAGGACAGAATTTTGTTAAAATAATGTTATTTATACAATTTGATATTACTTTATATACAATAATAGTATTTTTGTAAATATTTTTATTTAAAAGAATTCTGTAAATGTAATAATATTTTATTTACAATAATTTTACACTAATGTATATATAATAATAATAACATTTTAAATGTTATACTTTTGTAAATGTTTTTTATTTAAAGAACAGAATTCTGTTAATATAATAATTTAATATTTTTTTTTTATTGTTGTTTTTTATTTTTTGTTTTTAATTTTGTTACCTTGCGAGACATCTAGCCCTGGTCTACACATCTTAAATAATCTTAAATGATGAATTTGAATGGTCATGATAGCTGTATTTAGTGGGAGTCCAAACAGATCATTTGATTTTTTATTTTATTAAATCAAAAGCCTGTTGAAATTGATATTTTCATAAGGTCCATCTAACATACACTTTAGTCAATCTTTGATTTAGAGTGGTTTGCAGTCAAAATGTTATGATTTATATGCATGCACTGAAACTAGCTTTGTCCAGGAGGCAGACACACTCTGTCAGTTTAAATCTAGATTAAAGACCCATCTCTTTAACCTGGCATACACATAACACACTATCACATTTCTATAATTCAAATCCATAAAAGGATTGTAAGGCGGCATTAATTAGGTCAACTGGAACTAGGAACACTTCCCAAAACACCCCAAGTGTACTTGCTACATCATGAGAAGAATGGCATCTACACTAATATTAGTCTCTTTCATTCTTATTCTGAGGTCACCGTAGCCACCAGATCCAGTCTGTATCCAGATCAGATGGTGGATCAGCACCTAGAGAAAATCTCTGAATGTCAGCGGAGACCATGTCAACTAGATGCGCCCCAGAGACAGATCCCCTGCAAAGACCTCATCACCTCGACAACTATCGGCACAAGACCACGGGAACCAGACAAGTCCTATGTCCCTGTGTTGCAGGCTGGAATTAAATCACGCCATGCTGGTTTCATCAGGCCAGAGGAGAACTGTCCCCTTGTAGCTCCCTGCCTTAAAAAATGTTGGACTCTTTGACTGATGATTCGTAATAAGCTTTATTTAAAGATCCGTCACCATGGATTTGCAGTAATCACCGTTAAATGCCGTGAGACATCATGAATCACCATAAGAGCTTGTATAAAGAAAAACAAACAAAACATAATATAAATAAACTTTGAAACCTACATTAAATCAAAAATTACATTAATAAAGATACATTGACGACTTAACACACGTAACATCATACAAACATAGCAAACAAATAAGCATACCACATAACATGAAGAAACAAATCCAAACAATACAGAAAACAAAGTCAATATTTTACCTTATTGTCTATTTAAATTATTAATAAACTATTTTCCTGTTTGACACTGTAAAGCTGCTTTGACACAACCAGATTGTATGAAGCGCTATACAAATAAAGGTGACTTGATTTGACTTGACTTGAAGATGAAATAATTCTTTGAAGTTCCAGTGACTGCAGTTTTGGGATGATGGTTTTGGGAAACCCAGGAAGTTCAGACAAGTCTAGACATCAGTGTCTTGAAATGATCTCATCTGTATTGTGTAGTATGATACGTTTGAAACAAAAAAACATTTCCACTTCATATTCAGATATCATAGCAAAAGAGAAAACAAGCACTTTGCAGCATCTGTACTTCCCTCATCAGCGAAAGTTTCAGCATAATTTAAGCCATCGTTTATATTAAGTGAATTCCTTGATGTCTAGAATAAGATGCCATGTTTGTGAACTTTCTCTGGTTGGGGAGGATTATGGGGAGTTATGTTTGACTTTCTCTCCAGAATCATGTATAAAGACACTAATATTTTTCAGTTCATTTATCATTAGTTATGTTTACTTTCTGTTGCTTTTACTGATTTTACTCACAAATTCTTCAGAATACATAATGTTGTTGATCTAATTATTGAATTTCAGTTTGACCGTTGTGCATCAGTTTTAAAAAGTTACACAAACATCATAAAAAATTTTTTCTCTGCTTTCACTGATCATAGCAACCAAAAATTCATTCATTTTTAGGATTTTATCCCTTTAACCTTCCTTTAAGCTCCTCACATGTCAGCTAATAATGAGCAATTTTTTAAAATGAAGTGAATGTACTATATTTTAGTTTATATTTTGTATCGTTACAGAAAATGGTAAAAATCAGGTGGAAAATAGTAAAAAGAGTACAAATTTAAACAACAGAATGAAACCATATTAACAAAGAATGCATGATTTTATGCTTAAATGGCACTGGGATTAAATATTGCTTTCAGTGGGGACATTTTTGTCTTAAAGGTCCTGAGAGTAACTGTTTTTGTGCTATAGGTTTATGAATGGAAATGAGGGTAAAATATTAAGTCTAATAAAAATACACATTTTTGACAAAATGCTGTTTGCATTAAGACAGCCAAAATGTTTAAAAAGAAAAAGAAATGTCCCTAAGGATGCACTAGGGTAAAGGGGACATCCAGCACGTGATTTATTTGGCATAGACTACTGTATTTTAAAGGAATTAAATTACGCTTGTTACAGAAACAAGCGTCGCTAGGAGGAATTGATCTGTTGTTCCTCTAAATGAAAACCTGAGTGTCACAGCTGTGATGAAATTGTCTTACAAGAAACTATCTTTGATCTTTAAAAGTCATGCGTACATGAAGTCAGAACATGCAATAGTATGATGCATTTTCCGCTAACTCTCTCTCTCTCTTTCTCTCTCTCTAGTTTACTGTGGAGCGCCCACTCCTGTACACTTATAAATTTAGATCACAGACAGGATGGCGACCTTAACTCCTTAGAGATGCTGAAGCACGTGTAGCATTCATGGACTGTTATGGCTCATTTCCAGTGAGCGGTATGGTACGGTACAGTACAGTATGATTTAGTACGGGTAACCCTGATCAGACTTGCATTTCCACTGCCAGTAGTACCCTTACTTGTGTATGCCGGAAATAGCGATCAACGAAGAACCGCAAAAATAAGAACAACTCTGCTTCTTTTTGTTAAATGTCAGTTTTAATGAACAACAATAGCCATTATAAATGTATGAGTACAAAGTATAAGGAAATAAAGACAAAAGCAAACAGTTCAGTCAAACGTATGCTACAAAAGTCAGCGCTGTATGGTAAAGTTCAAATTAAATATATAAGTTAAACATAATTTTGTGCTCAGCCAAAATGATATGACAAGGAACAAAATAATAGATTCATGAGACCACTAATGCCTGTTAAATATAGCCAACCCAAAACGAATCGTATCTCATGTTTAATCCCTACAGAGACATCAGAGCCAGCGGCAAATGTCAGAAGGACATAGAGGTACAAAATACAGACAAAAGGAGTGTCTGATTGTGACACTGATTCAGGAACTTTTGCACGTTATTTGCTTAACCACACAAACCACACTAGTAAAAAAAAAAACATATAGCAATGTCAAGGCAACACCCTAGCAACCATATGGCAATGTGCTGATAACAAGTTCACTCAAGTCATCTTAGCAACCACCAAAACACTTTAACCATATTAGAATGTGACACTGAAGACTGCAGTAATGATGCTGAAAATTCAGCTTTGATCACAGGATTAAATTATATTTTACTATATACAGTATTCACGTAGAAAACTGTTATTTTAAATAATATTTCATAATTTTACTGTATTTTTAATCAGTTAAATGCAGCCTTGTTGAGCAGAAGAGACTTTTAAAAAAGATTTGTAAAAAATATTAATTTTCCAAACTTTTAACCGGTAGTGTAAATGTAAAGAAAAATTTATTTGGATCAGTATGTAAAAACCTGGGGAGTACCGCTCGACCGCTCTCATAAACACGCATTTACCTGGCCCTTCGATTATTACTGATCAAGCGTCTCATTCTCACTCTCTCGTCCATCTGTCACACCAATCTCATCTCACTGTCTCTATATGAATCAGAGCTCCTCATTAAACCGTTTTGTGGCTTTTTTTTTCTTTCTTTCTTTCTTTCTTTTTTTCTTTCTTTCTTTTTTTGTTTTGTTTTTGATATGCAGCGAAAAGTGAAGTGACACAATCGTTTATTTCTCATGATTGAACATCTGGATAGGGGTGAAGAATTATGCGGCAGCATGTGTTTCTTAAATACTCAGAGTTTATGAGAATATGTAATCAGAGTCCTTATTTAGTTTTCTTCTGGTCGTTATCCACACATAATGCTTGCTGTCCATGCTGACCTGTTGTTATGCTTGGGGAAGATCCTGCACACTTTTTTTTTTTTATCTGACCGCATCAATCATAAGGTGAGCAGCGTAGGCAATTTCCAAATATAGGTAATTTCCAGCATTGAGGGGTGTCCCCTATTTCTCCACACGTCCCCTCCCTCTAACTCATCGATCTACCACAATAAATCACTCATTTCCCCGTTGATCTTCACTGCTTCCTCACCAAAGAAACAGTCTTCACACACAAATATATAGTGGCTACATGAGTCACACTTACAATTTATTTTCACTGCATTAGATTGCATTTTATTAAAAATAAAAATGAATGCAACCATCTGCATCAATCTTTTTGAGTTCTCACAATTTGTAGTGAAATTACAAACTTAAATGAGTTACATGAATTCTTTGAGTAAAATCAAAAATCATCAGAGCATCGGAGCTCACTATGCTCCCTTACCGGAAATAACATCACATTTCTGAAGCATAAAACATAAATCACAGGAGCCAACTCGATAAATGTAATGACAAGCTATAGAAGATTTGAAAAGACCAACTGTTTTTTAGTACATTTCAACATAAACACACATCGCTAGACAGGAAATGAACACTGGAATTCAAGTGATCTGTCCCAACGTGTAGTGCGTCAGGGAACTTACCAGTGACCAAATTCGTGTACACGATCTACTGATTCACAAGCTCGGGAGCTAGGGAGCTGATTGGGACGCACCCTATTACCTGTCTAGCAATGTGTGTTTATGCTGAAATATATATATAAATATATATATATATATATATATATATATATATATATAAAAAACGGTTTGTCTTTTCAAATCTTCTATCGCATGTCATTATATCGAGTTGGATCGTGTGGTTTACGTTTTGCGCTTCTGACAGGCCTTGATGTGGCTAGTAAAATTTAACTCAGCTTTCTAAAATAATGTGGTTAATCACAGTTTTTTCATGATTTAACAGGGGGGGCAATTATTTTTTCACGAAGGGCCAGGTAGGTTTGGACAGCTTTTTTCCCTTAATAAATGAAATCATCATTTAAAAACTGCATTTTGTATTTACTTGCATTATCTTTGTGTAATATTACAATTTGTTTGATGATCTGAATTTTTTTAAGTGCTACAAATATGCAAAAAATATAAAAAACAGGAAGGGGCAAAAAAAAATTTCATGGCACTGTATCTTTAAGAAATTGGATTGAAATTATTTGAACTTTGTGACATGGTATGTTATCCTGCTGGAAGTAGCCATCATAAGATGGGTACACTGTGGTCTTAAAGGGTAGGACATGGTCAGCAGCAATACTGTGGAAGGTGGTGGGGTTTAAACGATGATTAACTGGGACTCGGGCCCAAAATGTGGCAAGAAAATATCCCCCACACCATTACACCACCAGCAGCAGCCTGTACCGTTGATGCAAGGCAGGATGGAGCTATGCTTTCATATTGTTTAATGCCAAATTCTGACCTTATGTTGTGGCAGAAATTGAGACTCATCAGACCAGGGAATGTTTCTCCAATCTTCTATTGTCCATTTTTGGTGAGCCTGTGTGAATTGTACCCTCTGTTTCCTGTTCTTAGCTGACAGGATTGGCACCCGGTGTAGTGTAGTGCATTATTCTGGGCTCACCTGGTTGCCTGTACATATTAGTTATGTTTTAATAATGAGTAGCCTATATTGAGTTTGGTCTGTATCATCTTAATCCATTTTGCCACATTAAGCATTTTGTGGTATGGAAGGAAAACAATATACACAGGGACGACCCGTCACATAGGCGAAATAGGAAAATGCTAGGGGAGGTCTAATGCTGTTTCATGCATTCAGAGTTATTTACACTGTTAAAGGGTTGGATTCTCATGCTAAGCATGGCCAAAGTTTCAAAAAACGATTTGGACGTATAACAGAGTATTTTTGTGCCAAATACACACTTCAGAGTTTCGGAAAGATTTTTTTCGATCGTGGCTCATAATTAAGGGTGAAACTTACAAACATGCAAACAGAAAAAGATGTGAAAAAGCCCAATTCAGCAGCTGTGGTGTTCTGTGCACACGGAGAGAGACAGGTCTCAAAGCGCTTGAACACAGAATTTGCCTCTTCTTGCTGTTGTACTGACAAATACATACAAAATTATGTCAAAATAATTCTTGGAGAGTATCCTCGAAAGAACTGTTGGTTATGTCTTAAGTGACTATATTTAATTTTTACAGTGAAGACAGTGTAAGACAGTGCAGTGCCGTTTTACATTTGATTATTCCTTTTTTGTTCCTGGACACCTACAATCTTGAAAAAAACTTAAACATTATGTAAATAGCACATATAAATAAATAGAATGAACATACAAATTAAACAATCTTAAACAGGGCCCACTGGTACAACCTGCACTTGGGCACAGCAAATCCCAGCTACGGCCCTGGTGGTAATCAAGGAAACAATGCATCACTGCTGTTCCTTAAGCAACCCCTGCTGACTGAGAGTGAATTTGCTTTTTCACTTAGCCCATCTGCTATTGGGTATGTTTTATGTAGCCTAATTTCACAAAGCTAAAGTCAGACCATTCTGTTTTTGCTTCAGGTTTTGAAATTATACAGTCTGATTTACAAAAAATATAGGCTAGTAAAGCCACTAACCATATTCTTCATGCACTCATATTTTCATTCTTTCTTGTCTTTTGCTTAAAAAACATAAGAAATCAGTATTGGATTCTGACATGAAAAGTTAAGATCAGTGCATCCCTAAATTTATGAATGTCTGAAATGAAGATTTAAATGTTAGTATTGTAGCTGCCTTTGGACGATAAAGCTCTCTCATTTAAATAGCTAGCTGCGTTAATGTCAGTTTATTTGTTTATTTATTTTTTGTGCAACTGTCTTATTTCATATTTAATTTGTTTTATGTCATAAAGCTATGCAGTTTCTATGTGAATGATCGTTGGTGGAATTCTGCAATGCAAGGGGCACCAGCTAAACTCCCATCCACTTACATTATATGACTGACAGACTGCAACTGTTTGAGTTAAAAATCTTTGTTTGTGTTCTTCTGAAGAAACAAAGTGACCTACATCTTGGATGCCCTGGGGGTAAGCAGATAAACATAAAATTTTCATTTTTGGGTGAACTATCCCTTTAAGGAGACTGGAATAGCGGTCTGTTAGTGTCTTTGTGTGGTCGTGTTTGGTATTGCAGCTTGACTTGTAGTTATTTATATACTGAATGTATAGAAAATGCTCTCTAAAAAAATTTTTTTCCTTACAGTTTTTGTTGTTGCACTATATACATAAATTGTGAATTATGAAAATTACAAAATGTTTTAATTTATCTTGAAAATAGCTTGCAGAAAATAGTTATGAGGCAATCATCCTTAATCTTTACCCTGGTAAAACAATTGTTTATATAAAATGTTTCAAGTCTTACTACTTCTCCTTTTGTTATAATGGGAAAAATCATACCAGGATGTATGCTAAAATTTTTGGATGTGGTGCCCTACCTAGAAAATTTTTCACCAGCCGGGACTGCATACACATATAGTATATTTTATTAATAAACTGTATATTGAATTTGGTCATTTAATGTCACTGTCTTATGCATTAAGCCACGCTTAACAAGAGAGTTTGCGCATTATGTTCATATTCTGCTGTTCTGTGGATTTTTTTGTCTTTCTCTCTTACACGTGATTTACAGGACCCTGAATGTTTTAGTAGTAAATAAGTTTTAATCATTTAACCACCACAACGTCTTGTCACCATTGGCAGCACACATGATCTGTGTAGATTGAAAGTGATGTTGCAGGTAGCGGATGGCAGAGAGAGCTCAACGCACTGCAACTTAAGAAAACACATGCAAATAGGAAAAGCGCCAGCAAATTAAGACAACATCTTCATTAGTTTGACAACACACATGCTGCAAAAACTTTCAACCAACCAAATACAGAAATGCTTTGAAAAACTCACAACACAACCAAATACAGAAAGATGCTGCAAATTCGCACACACCACATCAGATATGTTTAAGGGAACCACAAACTTATCAATGTCTGCTCTAAAAGGTGAGATTTTAGTTTATTTTAACATCCTGATCATATGATTCCTTAGCTTTTTCTATATTATTAGCCTAACTTAGCTGACGAAATACACAATTACTGTAACTGTGAAACGTTATGTAAGCTGGCTAACTTTTACAACTTCAGTTACGAAAAATAACTATGATTTTACTATTAAAAAAAAAAACATGTTTACTATAGTTTAACCATGGTATTTGTGTGATTACATAAATGGTAATGGCAAATACCAAAAGCATAATTACTACACTTTTTATTATAATAAAAACATGGTTAATTATCGTAAGGGTTGTTGGGGTCCCCTTGAAGCATTTCCGAGCATGCCTCGAAACACAGCACTCACCACAACGATACACAGGACACATAACACTGGCCCACGATAGACAGGCAAGACGGTGGTACACAAGGCACAGCATGATGAGAAGGTGGAAACCCACTCAGTGGCAGTGCCCAGAACGAGCCCACAGGGTCACTGGACACTGGAGTTCCCGCAACGTTCCAGAAACTAATGGAAAGAGTAGTCAGGGACATGAACCTACTCCAAGTCTTGGTATATCTGGACGACTTATTAGTCTTTGGAAAGACGCAAGAAGAACATGAGAAGAGATTCACGAATGTACTGGATCGAATGGAGGAGACTGGGCTAAAGTTGTCCATTGACAAATGTCATTTTTGCCAGAGCAGAGTTAAGTACGTTGGACATATATTATCCAAAGAAGGGATAGCGACAGACCCTGACAAAATTGAGGCTGTGGATACTATCGTCGGTTCATTGCTAATTACTCTTCCATTGTTAGGCCACTGACAGAGCTCACTAAGGGCTACGTGCCAACACAAAAAGGAAAAACAGCCAGTAAAGAAAAATTTGACTTACTTCAAAGAATCACAACAAAATGCAAAAACTTAATAGATGGGATGAATCCTGCAAGTCCGCTTTTCAGCAGATAATCTATTGCTTGACACATGCTCCTGTCTTAGCCTTCGCAGATCCCAGTAAGCCATACATTCTCCACATGGATGCTAGCTTGAAGGGCCTTGGGGCTGTGTTATGTCAGGAGCACCTGGAAGGACTGCAACCAGTGGCATGTGCAAGCAGAAAGACGAGGCCAGCAGAACAAAGGTACCTCATCCATCAACTTGAATTCCTTTCATTGAAATGGGCTGTTGTGGACAAATTCCATGATTACCTGTATGGGGCGAAGTTCATGCTCAGAACCGACAACAACCCACTCACATATGTGTTGACCTCTGCTAAACTGAATGCAACACACCACAGGTGGAATTCTTTCAGTAAGTGCTACCTACAAAGTTTCAAGAAGTAGTACTCAAAGCCATGCACGATGATCTAGGTCATCTTGGGGTAGAGAGGCTTACAGAACTTTTGAGAAATCAATTATACTGGCCCAAAATGTCTGCAAGAATACATCAAGAATTGTAGAGCTTGCGTTGCTCGTAAGAGTCCATGTCAAAGAGCTGCCCCATTACATCAGATCAGGAGTAGTGGACCGATGGACTTGGTATGTATCGATTTTCTATCTGTGGAGCCAGACTCAAAAGGTTTGAGCACACGTTATGCACAAGAATTTTCCAACCAAAATCAAAAAGTTGCTGAAATACTAGTTGAGAAGTACTTCATTTATTATAGCCTACCAGCATGCATTCACTCAGATCAGGGCAGTGTTTTTGAGAGTAGGCTGATAAAGGAGTTGCTGAATCTGGTTGATATTAGAAAGTCACACCATATCATCCCCAGAGTGACCCTCAACCCGAGCTGTTCAATCGTACCCTCTTAGCCATGCTTGGGACCCTGAGTGCTGAGAAAAAACTAAATTGGAGCCAACAGATACCATACTTGGTACACACCTACAAATACAATAGTACCAGAAATTATGCTACTGGGTACTCGCCATATTTCTTGATGTTCGGGAGAGAAGCCCGGCTACCAGTAGACATCTGCTTTGGAACTTCCCCCGGTGGCATGGATGATGTTGCACACTTATTCAAAGTTATTCAAATTTATTTCATGTGTAATGTTTTCCCCTAAATGTATGTATAAGTTCATTTTGATTGAACGCCGACCGGCATAACGCTAGTGGCCTATGGCTAAGTGAGCCTTGGTTACTACGCCCACCGGCTTAACATTAGTGGCCTATGACTATGTGAGCCTTGGCTACCAAGCCGTCCGGCTTAAAAATAAGTGGCAAATGGCTATGTGAGCCTTGGCTACCATGCTGACTGGCTTAATTCTAATTAGATGCGCACTATGTGTAATGTTTAATTAACAAAATGGATATACATTGCAATCCGGGGGGTTCATAGTTCAGTGCTGCCTGGGGCAGAAGAGGGAAGGGGGGGGGGCAAGTTCTGGAGCGAGTTCAGCTTCCTTACAGCCTAATGAATGAAGCTGTCCTTCAGTCTGCTGGTCCTGGCCTGTAGACTCTGCAATAAAATAATTAATAAAAGATAAAAAATAAAAATTAATAAAAGAATCAGTATCCAGTGATGGCACTACTTCTATATGAAAAGCAAGAATGGCTAGGCATGTGAAAATGACACCGTATCTCTTCACAATACTTCTCCTGCTCTTTATCTCGAAGGGTCCAAAACAGTCAACTCCAACATACGTGAATGGAGGCTTATCTGGAGAAACTCTATCCAGAGGTAGGTCTGCCATCTGCTGACCAGGTATCCAATACTTTTGACACAACTGTAAGGGAAACAGGTCAATTTAGCTCAAAGGGAATCATTTAAGATTTTAAAGGGAATTTGGACAGAATCACTGTTTCACGGCTGATCACTGAAACGGCCAGCGATTCGTTGAACGAGCCATATAACAGTGGTTCTCAACTCCAGTCCTCGGGACCCACTGCTCTGCACATTTTGTTTGTCTCCCTTATTTATCGCACCTGATTCAGATCATCATCTCATTAGGAGAGAGATCCATGAACTGAATTGAGTGTCTCAGATTCAGAAACATTCAAAATGTGCAGAGCAGCGGGTCCCGAGGCCTGGAGTTGAGAACCACTGCCATATAACATCAACTCTGCTATGGATATTAATATCCAAAATATAGTGAAAACACTATTAATTAGCAAAGTAACAAGATCGGCAGTTTAAGACATTAACTTGTTGTCATGATCCTGGCTCTTTCCTTCTCTTTTCTTATCCTTTGCCTCCCTCTGCTGGTTGTGTAATGTCTTACACTCTTATGCACACACCCATTCTCTCTGCCTCTCATTACCGTCAGCTGGGTCTCATTCTCTCCTCATCTTCACACCTGTTCTCTATCTATCTCTTTTGCCCACGCTATATCTAGCTCTCTCTTTCGTGTCTGTGTTGTCGGATTATTATTAGACTTTGATGCACGTAGCTGAATGTTACCGTTACTTCTCAGAAGTTAGTTTCTATCTTGTCTTGTCCTGTCCTGTCTTAGTCTTGTTTGCATTTTGAACCTCAGTTTTGCTGCTGTGTTTTACCACTTCTGTGCTGTATCCAGTGGCCTCCGTTGAGAGTAGCAGAGGGCACCTCATCTCTCCAGTAGGGCTGTGCGATTAATCAAAATCGTAATAAAATCACGATTTGAGCATGCGTGATTTCTAAATCGCTTTATAGCACGATTTTCAGCGGTCCTGACCTCCCGCAGTATGCTATCCGATCCAATCAGAATGCAGCGCACCTAAGTGGAGCACGAGAACAGAACAGACTGGGCATATGCCTAACTCCAGGTTCACACACTCTGTCTGTGATGCATATTTTTTCCGAGCCCATGTTAATGGATCAGAACGTTCACACTGCACGCGGTAAAAGATGTGAACAGGAAAGGTGTGAAAAGAATGAATATCTAGCGCATGAGCATAGAGAGAGTATCGAGTGAATGAGTGAGAGGAGACATCTTTTAATTGCGCGCACTCTCTCCGGACGAGAGCAGCGTGTATCTGAGCATGCATGTCTGGTTTTGTGACAAAGAAAAGGAAATCTGCATGCGAACAGAGAGATTCGCGCTCGCGCATTATTTTAATGTGCTTTCGCGTACGTATGAATCTTGGGCAATAAATATATTTCAGCACCTGAGGCACCGCTGCAATGAGCTCTATGAACAATGCATGAAAAAAAAAAAAGCCCTGGACACGGGTATTATTTTATTTTATTTATTTATTTTTTGCCATGTGTCTAGACATTTTGTTTGACATCTTTATTTAGTGATTATTTTGACTTATGTCTGTTCTAGAGGCATGTTACAACATTTTGATAAAGCTCTCCTTGGTTTTCTTTTGGAAATATGTTTCAAATTTATACTGAATGCATTTATGACTGTAAAGCATGTATGTGTGTGTCAAAATCTTGATTAAAATCGAAATCGCAAAATTGATCAAAAATTCGTGATAGGTTTTTTTTGTCCATATCGCACAGCCCTACTCTCCAGTTGTCCAGATCTCACTGTTCAAGAGCCGTCCGGATCTGTGGCTGATATCTTCAGTTACTGTATCAAAAGAAAGCAGCGAAGCACTCCTTGGTTACCTTTTGTGAAGATTTGGTTCTGTTTATCAGCCTTGCGGCTTATCCTTATTTACCCATTAAAAGACTGTACCTGCTTTCGTCTCTGGATCCCTCTGTTTCATTACACATGTAAGCACAAAACACAAGATACTTCTCTTTTCAATATGAATAAGGCTTTATTAGATAAATCTAAGACATATAAACTAATCTAACACATAAGCACACACACTCACATGTTCACACAAGTTGGAGGAAGACAGAAAGTTAGGAAAGAATGGGTATAAGAATGAAAATGTGAAATCCCAAGTTTACAGCAATACGTGAAATTGCATAGACATAAACAACCATCAATCACTTAATTAACCCTTGCATTGAGTTCCTCAATGAGGTTAAAATTATATTAGATACACCAGTACAGCTTAGTCTGGAGGTACGTTACTTGTGATGCCTGTGTAAAGGGGGTTCCCTTTGTTGTCGTTGAAAAGGGGGATTCCCAAGGTTGCTGATTGGCTGGAAGTTCAGTAGTAGTTGACGTCACGTCTTTGGTAGCCCGATATTGGGCATTGGCTGACGATGCGGAGTTGTGGGCTGGTTGAAGTTGAACGGGCGCTTGAGGTCAGACTCGGAGACACGGTGTTATCAAACCTTAACTCAGAACACGAAACTCTCCACCGGAAAAGAAAAGAAACTAAAGTAAAAGAACAGAAGTAAAGTTTGATGAGACAAGGTGGTGTTTCTTCTCATCGTGGCTAAGGAGCAGCTGTCATGCAGGCGAATCGCGCTGGAACCGCGCTCAAAGAATGCTAAAAGTGATGACTAAAAGCAGCAGCTGAAAAGCCAAAGCTAAAAGCAAAATTTGATGGTGTCCTGAGTATTTAAACTGGCCTTTCGGCCACACCTCAAATGTTGTCTTGACCAATTAGATATTGTATTTGCTCTGGGTGTTGCGATGTTTGTCCTACCGATTCATAAATCATATGTTATCTTATCAATCACGTGGTCTGGATTTTCCCGCTCTTGCAGGGTATAATTTTGGACATGATTCCTATGATAAGAATATGATACATTTGACAAATAACTGATGGTCAGAAACGTTTCAAGCAAGAAGGTTCGAACACACACATACTAAACATGAATTTGAATACTTAAGCTATTCAATAGTTATTAAAAAGACATACACAATAAGTGATTAGAAACATGATAGTCAAATGTGTTGGTTTCATATTATGATATAGAGTTAAGCAATGGACTGATATTCCTTTATAAGTCTTTTTTGAGTTCATTTTGGTGCATCTACATCTGTAAAAGACAGTTTTTGTGCCATTCTCTGACATAAGGATGTTCTGTGTGGAGACCAGAGGTTAAAAGGTCCCCTTAGGAATTTCAGTCTGGTTATTCTCTTGTAGGTGGGGGAAGTCAATCCATGTGATCATGATTACCATCATGGGTTTACATGTTATGGTCAGGCTGTGCATCTCTTTGACCATCAATCTGGATTACTTGCCCCAAATTTGACAATCTCTTCTCTGAATTGAAATTGTCAATAATTGTTCAAATGGTGTTAATGTTGAAAGCTGTTCTCTGAAAGAGTTGGTTGGTTATCTTGCTTCAGACTGTGGTGCTAGGAGTTGATTTACAACATCCTGTTGCCTTTCTGTGGAATTCGGCTCCTCATGTTTCAACCATGCTCCCGATCGAATCTTTAATTTGTCTGGTTCGGGTCTGATACACTACTGACACAACCTTGATAGCATGTAATTTCGGCCACCATGACCCACCTCTTCATGTACTGTATATGTTTAAAGGGGTCATATGATGCTGCTAAAAAGAACATTATTTTGTGTATTTGGTGTAATGAAATGTGTTTATGCTTTTAAATATCAAAAACCACATTATTTTCCACATACTGTACATTATTGTTTCTACTCTATGCCCCGCCTTCTGAAACGCATCTATTTTTACAAAGCTCATCGGTTTGAAAAGCTATCCAGGGCATTGTGATTGGCCGAATACCTCAAGTGTGTGATGGAAATGTTACACCCCTTAACATATTGTGATGCCCTGTCCAGCCGGAGTGATGAGACATAAACATAAAACCCATTATAAACGTGATATAAACATTATTTCTAGTCATGTACTCTTTGGAAGGCCAAACAATGTAGTTTCGCTTTCTCAACGAAACAGCGTCACACACCCAGCCTTGTGTGAGCGGAGGCCAGAGGCCTAGAGTGAGTGGAGGCTGGCTTGAGTGAGCAGAGGCGGGCGGGCTTGAGAATGGGGCGGTTGGTGCATTCTAGGAAGGAGTGTCCACTGGGCTTGCGGCAACCACATGTAACGACCCCGGGCTGGACTCCACTTCGTCCATGGTGAAAGCCGATCTGGAGATCCACAGTGCAAAGTTGATGTACTTCCTCAGCAACCAGCATGGATCAGCTCCAGGCATGATGATAGCGGATATCGTCCTCTTTTGGAAGGCCAAACAAAGTAGTTTCGCTTTCATAGTGAAACACAGAGCGTCTATATGACATGGTGGTGGCGGCAACAACAATACAACAACGAGAATAAAAGATATGCCTTCTTTCTTTGCGCGAACATCTGGGTGGCGTTATGCAAATATTCCCTCATATTGACCTAGAGATGTGGGGGCATGTTAGAACGAGCCGTTTTAGGAGGGTGTGGATGAGTCTTAACTTTTAAAGAAGAATATCTCTTTGAATTTGAGACTTTAGTCTTTGCAACTTTACAGATCTTCTTTATGCACCAAGAGCTTGTAACACTCCAAAGAGAAAGGAAAAATTTTAATCGCATCATATGATTACATTAAGGATGATGCCTGAGATGTGAAAGTCCTTTGCAAGTATAGCAGGATGTTTTGACTCTTCGGGCATAGCTGCCCTACTCAACCATCCCCCTACACTTAAAACACCATCTTCAAGGACTGGTTAGAGTGTATACAGTGGGGCTCGAAAGTTTGGGCACCCCAGGTGCATAAAGAAGCCAAGAAAAGATGGAAAAATCTCCAATAGGCATCAAATTACAGATTAGACATTCTTATAATATGTCAAAAAAGTTAGATTTTATTTCCATCATTTACACTTTCAAAATAACAGAAAACAAAAAAAATGGGGTCTGCAAAAGTTTGGGCACCCTGCAGAGTTAATACCTTGTACTGCCCCCTTTGGCAAGTATCCAAGCTTGTAAACACTTTTTGTAGCCAGCCAAGAGTCTTTCAATTCTTGTTTGAGGTATCTTCGGCCATTCTTCCTTACAAAAGTCTTCCAGTTCATTGAGATTTCTAGGCTGTCTGTCACGCAGTGCTCTTTTAAGGTCTATCCATAGATTTTCAATTATGTTGAGGTCAGGAGATTGTAAAGGCCATGGCAAAACCTTCAGTTTACGCCTCTGATGCAATCCACCGTGGATTTGGAGGTGTGTTTAGGATCATTATCCATTTGTAGAAGCCATCATCTCTTTAACTTCATCTTTTTCACAGATGGCATCAAGTTAGCGTCCAAAATTTGCTGAAATTTTATTGAATCCATTTTTACTTCTACTCGTGAAATGTTCCCTGTGCCACTAGCTGCAATACAACCCCAAAGCATGATTGATCAACCCCCATGCTTAACAGTTGGACAGAGGTTCTTTTCATTAAATTCTGTGCCCTTTCTTCTCCAAATGTACCTTTGCTCATTCCGGCCAAAAAGTTCTATTTTAACCTCATCGGTCCATAGAACTTGTTTCCAAAATGCATTAGGCTTGATTATATGTTCATTTGCAACCTTCAAACGCTGATTTTTGTGGTGAGGACATAGAAGAGGTTTTCTTCTGATGACTCTTCCATGAAGACCATCTTTGTACAAGTATCTCTTTATAGAGGAATGGTGTACCACAACTCCAGTGTCTGCCAGATCTTTCTGGAGGGATCGTGCAGTCAAACTTGGGTTTTGACTTGCTTTTCTCACAATCCTGCGAGCTGTTCTGTCTGATATTTTTCTTGGTCTTCCAAATCTTGCTTTAACTTCCACTGTTCCTGATGACTGCCATTTCTTAATAACATTCCGAACAGAGGATATTGGCATCTGAAAACGCTTTGCTATCTTCTTGTAGCCTTCTCCTGCTTTGTGAGAGTCAACTATTTTCAGTTTCAGTTTTCTAGACAACTGCTTAGAAGAACCCATGGTGCTGATTGTTGGGGCAAGGTCAGATGAGTCTGGGAATTTAAAACCTTTGAGATTGCCATCACCTGGTCTTTCCAGACGATGATTGAGAACAATCCATGACACTGTCAGGTCTCAGCTTTCCAAAGGGGGTGGTGCATGCTATAAACTCTGTAGGGTGCCCAAACTTTTGCGGACGCCATTTTTTTGTTTTCTGTTATTTTGAAAGTGTAAATGATGGAAATAAAATCTAACTTTTTTGACATATTATAAGAATGCCTAATCTGTAATTTGATGCCTTTTGGAGATTTTTCCATCTTTTCTTGGCTTCTTTATGCACATTAATACAAATTTTTACCTGGGGTGCCCAAACTTTCGCGCACCACTGTAAATGTGACTGTTCCTTTTCACTTGTTCTTCCTTTTGCAGACTTGAGAATTCATTGGAGTATCTTTGTCTTTGCCAGTAACAAATAATAATAACAAATTCTTTAACTCCACAGAAAACTCACTTCTTTCACACTGACCCTTCATTTTCTCCATTTCATATTTCAGTTGTTGTCTTTGTTGGTTTTCATCCATGCCGGATTGTGTTAAAGCTATTTTCAGTGATTTCAGAGTAATTTCTTAAATCTGAAAATCCAAGCTACTGACCTCTTTAAACGGATCCGAGAGTAGAAATATTGGATAAAGTGTGTCATAACATTCATATCCCCCTCTAATTGTACAGTATTGACAATGACACCTTTTACCTCCGGATCATTTTGTAAACATTCTCCCAGGTCAGTAGGATTGACTGGCCATTCCTTTTCAGGCAAAAGAAGAAACTGTGGTCCGAAAACCCAACTCTTGTTCTTCAAAAATGATTCCAATCTCAGCCCTATGGAAGCTATGTCTGCTGGATTTACTGCAGTGCTCATGTACCTCCATTGTGATGATTGAGACACCTTAAGAATTTCTGAAACTCTGTTGGCAATGAAAATTTGATACCTAGAAACTTATTCTCTGATATATTTTAATACAGAGGTACTGTAAGTCCAGAAAACAGAGTCTTGAGGGCACATACAGAGTTCTTTTCTCCACACTGAATCCATCCAGCTTGCCAACCTTGCAGCAGTAAGTTCCATTCGAAGGATAGACACTGGCTTCAAAGGAGCTACTCTAGCTTTCCCCATTACAAAATCAACATTCACTTGTAAGTTAACATCATGCAAAAGCAGAGAAGTAACTACTTCATAACCATCTTCGCTTTCATCAGAAGAGTGGTGCAACTGTGCTGTATTCACCTCTCCAAAACTCATAGGTTTGAAACATCAATCAATCTTAAAGCTTTTTAACTCATGTAATCTATCCAACCAGTTGATCCACTCCTGAGCAATTGAATCAGGAATAATATCATCCCAGCCAAGTTTCTTCCTGCACAGATCTTGTAAGATCCTTTTTGCAGAATTCCTTAGGGATCATAAACAGAACTCACAGTAGCAAGGATCCCTCTTTTGGTTGAAGGCCTCTGCTGCAACACGATTTTGAACTCGAAGGCATCAGATTGTATACACCATTGTATGCCTAACTCTCTCTCTATGGGAACTAAATCTTGGCCCAAATCCAAATCTTTTACATATCTTTTGCTCTGAGTTCCTCTGGGATTTTTACCAGCACATCTCGAATGTTACTTATCCATTTTGTCAATGTGAAACCCCCCTTAGCACAAATAGCTAGGAGGTCATGATACAGAGTAACAGCTTTATCCTCTGAATTTACAGAGACAAGACAGTCGTCTACGTAAAGGCAATGCAAGATTGCATCAATTACTTCCTTGCTAAAGTCTTTGTTATCTTCTGTGCACCTTCTGAGAGCAAAATCTGCACAACTTGTTTACGAAGTGGCTCCAAAGAGGTGCATGACCATACAATACTCAACCATATCTTGAATAAGGTCACCATCAGGCCACCAAAGAAATCTCAGCAAATCTGCATAATCTTTCGGCAACCTCACTTGATGAAACATGGCTTCAATATCTGCCATGATCACAACTCGTTCCTTCCTAAATCTGTTTATCTCTCCAGTCAATGAACTGGTGAGGTCTGGACCCTGTAATAACAGGGTATTCAAAGACTTCCCTTAGAACATAGCTCCACAATCAAAAACAACCCAGAGCTTTCCTTTGCAGGGGTGGTAAACACCGTGATGGGGTATATATCATACTTTTACCATCGCTACATCCCAAGTCTTCAGCTGGCACTCTCTCTGCATAACCTTTAGAGATAAGATCTTTCATGAAAATAGAATATTCAGAATTAAATCTTTTCTTTAGATTCAGAGCATGCTGTTCTGCGATTATCTTGTTGTCTGGCATACGGACATCTTTTTTCCTCAAAGGCAAGCCAATAGAATAATGACCATCTACCAGCTTAAATGAGTCTGTTACCATCTCCATAATCTTGTGATCTTCTCTTGAAAACCCAACTTGTTCATTTTTGTTACATTCAGGAAATTCAATTTTAATGATAATAATAATGCATTTTATTTCATGGCGCCTTTCAGAACACCCAAGGTCATCTTACAAGCAATATACAGGTCACTGCATAAGACAAAACACACAACAAACAAACAGCATATACATGTAAAGTGAATTTTAGTCTCAATAAAACGTTATAAAAAAGCCTGTATAAAAAGATATGTCTTAAGACGCATTTTAAAAGTCAACAAGCACTTGCTATTGCGAACATCGAGGGGAAGAGAGTTCCATATGCGGGGGGCAGCATAAATAAAAGATCTGGCACCCATGGTAGTAAGTCGAATCCGAGGTACCACAAGAGAAATTGAAGATGAAGATCTAAGTGCACGTGAAAGAGTGTAAACATGGAGAAGTTGAGTAAGGTATAGTGGTGCAAGATTATGAAGTGCCTTATAAGTGAGTAGCAAGATTTTGAATTCAACTCTGTATTTTACTGGAAGCCAGTGCAATTGCTGGAGAACCGGAGAAATGTGATCAGTATAAGGTGTTCTAGAGAGAACACGAGCTGCAGAATTCTTAACCAACTGAAGCTTATGCAGCAATTTGGAGGGAATACCTGTGAGAAGAGCATTGCAGTAGTCTATATGTAAAGTGACTAGTGCGTGAATGAGAACTACAGTATTATTATTTGAAGGAAAGGGACGGAGACGGTTAATATTGCGCAGATGGAAGTATGCGACCCACGTGATATTATTAATTTGAGCTTTAAAGGATAGTGTGCTATCCATGATGACACCCAAACTTTTAACCTGAGAGGTAGCACAGATTGCAGTATTGTCAATGTATAGAGAGAAACAATTAGATTTAGACACAACAGATCTAGTGCCAACAAGCAGAGCCTCAGTTTTGTTGCCATTTACCTTCAAGAAGTTCGCTGAAAGCCAATCTTTAATTTCAGCTAAACAACTTGACAAAGATGGCGGCAGAAAAGAACCGGTGGGTTTGGCAGACAGGTAAAGTGTGGTGTCATCCGCATAACAGTGAAAATTAATACCATATTTCCTTAAAATATAACCAAGAGGGACCATATATATAATGAAAAGAAGTGGGCTCAAAACAGAAACCTGGGGAACACCAGTGGTGACTGTAGATATTCTTGAACTAAAACCTTTTAATTGAATAAGCTGACTGCGTCCAGATATATTTGAACTAAACCAAGATAGAGCAATGCCAGTAATACCAATGGAAGCGACCCTGTCAAGAAGTATCTTATGTGAGACAGTATCAAAGGCAGCGCTCAAGTCAAGAAGGACAAGTATAGTTAAAAGCCCAGAGTCAGCTGCCAACAGTAGATCATTGGTTATTCTGACAAGAGCAGTCTCAGTGCTGTGGTGGTGTGTTGCTGTGGTAACTCTGAAATAGTTAGTAGTGTAAAGTTAGAGAAAACAGAGTGGGGAGGTGTGTGAGTGATAGACTGACAGGACTTATTGTGAAGAGTACCAGTAAGTAATTGCTGATGGACATTTTCAACCTTAGATGCAAAAAAAGTCAAAAAGCGATCACATAAGTCAGTGGAACACATGTCAATGTCAACGTCAATGTCACATTTATTTATATAGCACATTTCCAAGGCCAGGGCCTACCAAAGTACTTCACAGTAAAATACACAAAAAAAGAACAATGAAATAACAAAATACTAAGGAAAAAAAAAATAATAATAATAATATACACATAGAATACAACACATTCATCAAGGCGGCTCCCATGTGCCAAAAGCTACTTCAAACAAATGATTCTTCAGCAATGATTTAAAAGTGGACAGGCTACTAGCAGTCCGCACAGCTATGGGCAGTGAGTTCCAGAGAGTGGGAGCTGCCACTGAGAAGGCTCGATCACCACTGGATCTCAATTTCGATCTAGGAACCTCCAGGACCATCAGGCTGGCTGAACGGAGGTCTCTGGAGGGCCTATGCAACCTGACAAGGTCTGTAAGATACTTTGGGGCTAGCCCATTGAGACATTTAAAAACAAATAAAATAACCTTAAAATCAATCCGATACTTTACTGGAAGCCAGTGAAGCGATGAGAGCACTGGAGTAATGTGCTCCCGCTTCTTCCTGCCGCTTAAAAGACGAGCTGCTGCGTTCTGTACAAGCTGCAGACGATAGAGCTCAGACTTCCCAATGCCTGTATACAAGGAGTTACAGTAATCCAGGCGAGAGGTAATAAAAACATGAATAACTTTTTCTAGGTCAGCCTGTCTCAAATACGGTTTGACTTTAGCTATCAGTCTAAGCTGAAAAAAACAAGACTTAACCACAGCACTGACCTGCTTATCCAGTTTAAAAGCACTGTCAACAATCACTCCAAGATTCCTGGCATGGGATCTTAAATGAGGTGCTAGTTGGCCGAGGGAGCTGGTAAGAACCTGAACCAACTCTGGACGACCAAACAAGACAACCTCCGTTTTATTCTCATTAATTTTTAAAAAGTTTAGGTCCATCCATGTCTTAATATCACTCATGCAGTTTATCACGGCCTGCAAAGATTCTTTTACTGGAACCTTTAGCGGTAGATACACCTGCACATCATCAGCGAAGCAGTGGAAAGAAATGCCATGCTTCCTGAATATGAATCCCAATGGGAGTATATACAGGGTGAATAGGAGTGGACCCAAAAGTCCACAGGTCAGAGGGGCCACTGAGGAGGAAAACTGTCCCATTTGTACAGAAATTGATCTGTCTGTTAAATACGACTCAAACCACTTTAGGACAGTGCCTTTTAAGCCAACACAGTGCTCTAAGCGCCACAGAAGAATTTTATGATCAACTGTGTTGAAGGCTGCAGTCAAATCAAGCAGAATTAGAATGGCACAGTTGCCAGTATCAAGGTGTAAGAACAGATCATTAAAAACTTTTGAAAGAGCAGTCTCCGTGCTATGACGAGACCTAAAACCAGACTGAAACTGTTCACAAACATCAGCTTTTTTTTTTTTTAATTCTTGGACCTGAATTAACACAGCTCTTTCTAAAACCTTTGAAATAAAAGGGAGCTTAGAAATGGGTCTTAAATTACACAAAACCAGAGGGTCTAAGTTCTTCTTCTTCAAAAGAGGCTGAACTATGGCATGTTTGAAGGAGGATGGGACGCAGCCAGAACTAAGGTCACAAATTAATAAATTTCAAAATAAAAGACTCCACCGAACAGAAGACCTCCTTAAACAGACATGATGGAATGCTATCTGTTTGACAGTTAGCAGGGCGTAAATGTGCAACTATCTCATTCAATTCAGAGAGACAGACCGGTTCAAAGCTGTCGAAGACAGCTGTGCTTGCTAGAGGAGCTGAGGGGTCCTGAGCAGACCGAGATAGTGGAATTCTAATAGCAGAAATCTTATCTGTAAAAAACTGCAGAAAAGCCTCACACAAGCTAGAAGAAGGCTCCATACAAACAGCATCACCAGAGTTCACCAGTGAATCAAATACATTAAAAAGAACCTGAGGCTTATGAGCATTTTTTGACACAAGTAAAGAGAAATATTCAGTTTTTGCAGTTTTTACAGCCTGCTGATAATTAATAAGACTGTCCTGAAGGAGTTCCCTAGAAATTTGAAGATTGTCCTTTTTCCATTTTCTCTCCGCCTGTCTACATGTGCGCCTGAGCGCACGAGTAGACTCATTCAGCCAGGGCTCCTTCTGTGGCTTTATGCGCTTTAAAGTCATGTGTGCGATCAAATCTAAAATCTTAGTACAGAGAGAATCAAACATTGCTATGCATTCATCCACACTGCAGTCATTAAGATCATCCAGAGAGTATAAAAAAGAGTCTTTAAAAATAGCACAAAACAGCTGTGGAGTTCCAGAATTAAAAACACGGAGACTGCGCAGAGGAACTGCGCTTAAAGAGGGAGCAGGCACAGAGAAGGAGAATAGAACAGGTAAATGGTCGGATAAAAGTGTGTGGCCGATCTCAGTTATCTGTATGTCCAGCCCATATGACAGCACAAGATCCAAAATATGACCCTTTTCATGCGTAGGCTCCCGAACGGACTGCATAAGGTCAAAAGAGTCAATTACATTCATGAAGTCTTTGACCAGAGGTTTGTTCTCACAACACACATGTATATTAAAATCACCAACAATCAAAATGTGATCATATTTAAGAGTGACACCCGATACAAAGTCTGCAAAGTCCCGAACAAAGTCTTTGTTGAATTTTGGTGGTCGATAGACCACCGCACAGAGAAAAGTTCCCGAAAGCTTTACCTCAAAGAGTTGCAGCTCAAAGCTGGAGTAGCCTGCAGTTGAAGATTGTTGACAGCAAAAAGTAGATTTAAAAATGGATATCAATTGGCAAAGAATCAGGTGGTTTCAGAATATTGTTTGCCACCAAGAAAAGAGACCTAGAGTTCCCATTGCTAACTCCAATTATATTGGAGTAGTAATCGGATTTAGCTTTAGTCAGTGCATTTTTATAATTTTGAATATGTTCAGCATACATTTCTTTATGAACAGTAAGGCCAGACCTGACTTACACCCGCTCTAACCTACGGTCTTTAGTTTTAAGTTCACGCAGTTCAGGTGTAAACCAAGGAACTGAATGTACAAATGAAACAGTTCGAGTTTTCACAGGTGCAAATTCATCTAAAATCATGTTCAGTCCATCATCGTAATATTTTACCAGTTCATCAACAATAGAGAAATCAGATTTACTGGAGAAGATGGAAATTCATTAGCAAAAGTAGGAAAATCAATGTTCTTAATATTCCGAAATGTAATCAGGCGACACAGGTTTACCTTAAAAATGGCCAGTTTGGCACAAAATGACATCAGAAAGTGATCTGATATGGATAGATCAGAAACAGTACAATTAAAAGGTGTTATACCAGAGCAGCAAACAAGATCAAGAGTATGCCCCTTAGTATGAGTGGGCAGTGTGTTAAATTGTTGTATACCAAAGCAATCCAAACATGATAAAAATTCACTTGTAAATGCATTACTGACATTATCTGTATGAATGTTAAAATCACCCAGAAGGATAACATTTGAAGATATTGAACATAGATAAGTCAAGAGTTCAGATAGTTCAGTTAAAAAGGCATTATTGCTCTTGGGAGGGCGGAAGATAGTTATGAGGATGGTAGGAATCACACCATTGATTTTTATGGCAATTGATTCAAAATAAGAATATGTAGGCAAAGTTAACTGAGATACTTTCAATTTCTCTTTATAAAGTATTGCTAGCCCCCCTCCCATTCCCATATCATGATATTTACAAACATAACTATATCCTGGGGGAACAGACTGGTTTAGATGGAAAAAGTCATCTGGTTTCTGCCATGTCTCAGTTAGACAGAAAAAGTCAAACTCACGGTTAGACAGCAGATTGTACATCAGGGGTCCTTTAGTGGAAAGCGATCGTATATTAAGTAATCCAAAGTCAAGTCAAGTCAAGTCATCTTTATTTATATAGCGCTTTAAACAAAAAAGATTGCATCAAAGCAACTGAAAAACATTAATTAGGAAAACAGTGTGTCAATAATGCAAAATGACAGTTAAAGGCAGTTCATCACTGAATTCAGTGATGTCATCATGCAGCTCAGTTCAGTTTAAATAGTATCTGTGCAATAATTTGCAATCAAGTCAACGATATCGCTGTAAATGAAGTGTCCCCAACTAAGCAAGCCAGAGGCGACAGCGGCAAGGAACCAAAACTCCATCAGTGACAGAATGGAGAAAAAAACCTTGGGAGAAACCAGGCTCAGTTGGGGGGCCAGTTCTCCTCTGGCCAGACGAAACCAGCAGTTCGATTCCAGGCTGCAGCAAAGTCAGATTGTGCAGAAGAATCATCTGTTTCCTGTGGTCTTGTCCCGGTGGTCATCTGAGACAAGATCTTTACAGGGGATCTGTCTCTGGGGCTCTAGTCCTGGTCTCCGCTGTCTTTCAGGGCTGTAGAGGTCCTTTCTAGGTGCTGATCCACCATCTGGGCTGGATACATACTGGATCTGGGTGACTGCAGTGACCCTCTGACTTGGATACAGACTGGATCTGGTGGCTACGGTGACCTCGGAATAAGAGAGAAACAGACATATATGAGCGTAGATGCCATTCTTTTAATGATGTAGCAAGTACATCGGGTGTTATGGGAAGTGTTCCCGGTTCCGGTTTACCTAATTAATGCAGCCTAAAAATCCTTTAACGGATTTGGATATTAGAAGCATATTAGTATGTTACGTGTAAGCCAGTTTAAAGAGATGGGTCTTTAATCTAGATTTAAACTGCAAGAGTGTGTCTGCCTCCCGAACAATGTTAGGTAGGTTATTCCAGAGTTTGGGCGCTAAATATGAGAAGGATCTGCTGCCCGCAGTTGACTTTGATATTCTAGGTATTATCAAATTGCCAGAGTTTTGAGAACGGAGCGGACGTGGAGGACTATAATGTAACAAGAGCTCGTTCAAATACTGAGGTGCTAAACCATTCAGGGCTTCATAAGTAATAAGCAAGATTTTAAAATCTATGCGATGTTTGATAGGGAGCCAGTGCAGTGTTGACAGGACCGGGCTAATATGATCATACTTCCTGGTTCTAGTAAGAACTCTAGCTGCTGCATTTTGGACTAACTGGAGTTTGTTTACTAAGCGTGCAGAACAACCACCCAATAGAGCATTACAATAGTCTAACCTTGGTCATAAACGCATGGATTAACATTTCTGCATTTGACATTGAGAGCATAGGCCGTAATTTAGATATATTTTTGAGATGGAAAAATGCAGTTTTACAAATGCTAGAAACGTGGCTTTCTAAGGAAAGGTTGCTATCAAATAGCACACCTAGGTTCCTAACTGATGTCGAAGAATTGACAGAGCAGCCATCAAGGCTTAGACATCATTCTAGGTCATTACATGCAGAGCTTTTTGGCCCTATAATTAACACCTCTGTTTTTTCAGAATTTAGCAGTAAGAAATTACTCGTCATCCAGTTTTTTATATCGACTATGGAAAAATCGACAAAGGAAAAACTGTTTTTACCAGAATCGTTGCCAACCGATCTGGCCAGGTTGGTTAATACACTGCGATCGACAGTCCGTTTAAGCCTCCTGGGCGAGCGTGGTTTAGATGACCAAAAGGACCGTATTTGACAAATTTAATTGCACAGTGTCCGTTATTGACACTGCGGACCACTTCAATCGGCTCCATAACCCTTGGGGCATTTATTCCTACAAGCAATTCAGTCAATTTCAGGTAGATTCACATGTTTCAAATGTGGCCTTCACTGCAAATCCATTTGTCTTGGGATATTTCTGCTATGCACAGGCATAGTCTCTTGTGTATAGGCATCAGGTAACTCCCAAAGATCTTCTTCATTCAAACCAGCTACTTCTAACCCAGAAACAACATGGGTAGTTGTGACTTTCTCCTGATTACACAAGAGAATATTTGTTTTTCTACCCGAAAGAACAAGTCTATTCATCAATCCAGATGTACAAAACACTGCTGTGCTACCTTGGTCCAAAAATGCATAAGTAATCACAGTCTTATTTCCTTTTTTATATTTCACTTTCACAGGAACTATAGAAAGTTTACATTCATATTCACCAGCCCCAATAAATCCACTGGACTCAACAGATTCCAGATCACTGCCCATTACATTTTCCGTCTACTTCTTCACTTGCTTTGACTCACTCACATTTTCTCTTGGGTAGATTTGAAGTATACTAGGGTGTTTAAGATTACACACTTTACATGAAAGGTGATATTTACAATGTTTACTGATGTGCCCTGTACACATGCAGGCAAAACAAATGCTGTTATCTTTTAAGAATGAAATCATTTCACCATGACTCCTCTTTTCAAATAGAGGGCACAATTCCAAAGTGTGTCCACATCTGCAAAACAAACAACTCTTGTTGCTGGGTAAAATTGTTTCTTTTGTTAATCCCAATTTCTGATTTCCTTTCCATTGATTTAACAGTAGTAGCAAAACTGCTTCTTTTAGTTTTAAAATTAGACTTGCCTTTATTCACAGATTGAGTTAGACCTATTGGACTCCGCCATCAGAGTTTCATGCCAGAACTCTGTATATACAAGATTTGAATCAGTCTTACCAATGGAAGATCATGAACGAACATCAGAGAGCAGATCCAAAGTAGTGACCAAAACTTTTAAACTCCTTCTTGGTAAGTAATCCAATGTCTAGAAAAATAAACATACAAAAAATACTCCACAAGAGAGGCAGCCGTAAAATCCAAAAAACAGTTTGGTAAGTATTCCACAAGCGCTCGAAGACCCGGGGGAAACTAACAATGAACAGCGTGAGCACCAACCCCTCCAACGCCGGTAAGCCAGCTCCCCATATAGTAAACCGAGCTTCCTTGTTCTGATCACGTGAAAGTTTGCGATGCCAGGTAACACGTGCAGTCTCGCAAGACTGATCTCATCCAGGGCAAATACACACACATATATAGAGGCAACAATACAGAAAACAGGGTGATAATAGATTAAATGATCCACAATATATTAGTGATAATCAACAACCGTATACATAAATCACCCCTTATGTGGCATTGCTACAATACTGGTTGTGTCAAAGCAGCTTTACAGTGTTAAACAGGAAAATAGATTGTCAATAATGCACAAAGACAATAAGTCATTTTTCCAGTCAAAAGTCAGTTCATTGATGATTCAGTGATGTTATCATCCAGTTCAGCTCTCTTCCAATAGTGCCTGTGCAATTGGTCAAGCGTCCCCAACTAAGCAAGCCAAAGGTGACAGTGGCAAGGAACCAAAACTCCATCGGTGACATAAATGGAGAAAAAAACTTGGGAAATACCAGGCTCAGTCGGGATTCGCCCGCTGTTTATTTTGATATTCTAGATATTATCAAATGGCCAGAGTTTTTAGATTCCTGCGGACATGAAGGACTATAATGTGATATGAGCTCACTCATGTATTGAGGAGCTAAACCATTCAGGGCTTTATAAGTAATTAGCAAGATTATAAAAATGTATTCATTGTTCAATAGGGAGCCAGTGCAGAGTTGACAGAACCAGGCTAATGTGGTCGTGCTTCCTCGTTCTCGTAAAAACTCTAGCTGCTGCATTTTGGACCAGATGGAGTTTTATTAAGCGTGCAATAAAGAGTAACCACCCAATAAAGCATTACAATAATCTAACATTAAGGTCATGAATGCATGAATTAACGTTTCTGCATTTGACATTGCTAGAAATGCTAGAAAAATGGTTTTCAAAGGAAAGGTTGCTATCAAATAGCACACCTAGGTTCCTAACTGATGAGGAGAAATTAACAGAGCAGCCATCAAGTGTTAGACAGTGTTTTAGATTATTACATGCAGAGGTTTTTGGTCCAGTAATTAAAACCACAGTTTTTTCAGAATTTAGCAGTAGGAAATTTCTAGTCATCCAGTTTTTTTATATCAACTATGCATGCATTTCGTTAGTTTTGCAAATTAGTAGGTTTCATCGGGCCGCGAAGAAATATAGAGCTGTGTATCATCAGCATAACAGTGAAAGCTAACACCATGTCTCTTGATGAAATATCTCCCAAGGGTAATATGTGAAGTGTGAAAAGCAACAGTCCTAGTACTGAGCCTTGTGGCACTCCATACTGTACTTGTGAACGATGCGATATCTCATCATTCATTGCTAGGAATTGATGACGGTCAGATAATTAAGATTTGAACCATGACAATGCAATTCCACTAATATATATTAGTTATATATATATATACAGTGATGTGAAAAAGTGTTGGCCCCCTTCCTCATTTCAGGCCTGATTACTTCATGGAACAGTGGAGAACCTTCCCAGGAGTGGCTGGCTGACCAAAATTACCCCTAGAGCACAGCAACAACTTATCCAAGAGGTCACATCTTGATGATCCCCAAGACTTTTGGGAAAATACTCTGTGGACTGACGAGACAAAAGTTGACCTTTTTGGAAGGTGTGTGTCCCAATATGTCTGGTGTAAAAGTAACACCGCATTTCAGAAAATGAACATCATACCAACAGTAAAATATGGTGGTGGTAGTGTGATGGTCTGGGGCTGTTATTCTGCTTCAGGACCTGGAAGACTTGCTGTGATAAATGGAACCATGAATTCTGCGGTTTACCAAAAGTCCCGAAGGACAATGTCCAGCCATCTGTTCGTGACCTCAAGCTGAAGCAAACTTGTGTTCTGGAGCAGGACAATGATCCAAAACACACCAGCAAGTCCACCTCTGAATGGCTGAAGAAAAACAAAATGAAGACTAGTCAAAGTCCTGACCTGAATCCTATGAAATGCTGTGGCATGACCTTAAAAAGGTGGTTCATGCTCGAAAACCCTCCAGTGTGGCTGAATTACAACAATTTTGCATAGATGAGTGGACCAAAAATTCCTCCACAGCGCTGTAACAGACTCATTGCCAGTTATTGCAAACGCTTGATTGCAGTTGTTGCTGCTAAGGGTGGCCCAACCAGTTATTAGGGGGCAAACATTTTTTTCACACAGGGCCATGTAGTTTTGGATTTTGTTTTTCCTTAATAATAAAAACCTTCATTTAAAAACTGCATGTTGTGTTCACTTGTGTTATCTTTGACTAATATTTAAATTTGTTTCATGACCTGAAACATTAAAGTGTGACAGTTAAAGTGTGGAGTTGAAAAGAGGACAGACCCTCTTATTGTGCATCTGTTAAGGGGAAAACTTTACATGTTATTTCTATTATATTTCTTTTTTATTTTATTTGTCTTAAGTAAACTAATCAAAGTTATGTCTCGTTTAATGGACTGTGTGGTTATTTTAGTCAGTTAAGAAGCATACCAAAAGCAGAGAAAAGGTTTACTGAAACAAGGCTAATAATATTCAGAGAACATTTAGAGATATTTAACTGCAGATTAATCCAGGGCCCCTTCATAAGTTTAAGGGAGTGGGACGCTACGTGTATTTGTTTGTGTTGCGAGTTTTTGCAGTGCGTTTCTGTATTTGCAGCGCGTTTCTATATTTGATTGTGTTGTGAATTTTTACAGCATGTTGCTGTATTTGGTTGTGTTGTGAGTATTTGCAGTGTGTGTGTTGTCAAACTGATGCAGATGTTTTCTTAATTTCCTGGTGCTTTTTCTATTTGCATGTATCTTCTTAAGTTGCAGCACGTTGAGCTCTCCCAGACGCAGTAGGAGAGTGCAGATGGCGATTGCAAGTAACATTGTGTGTGTGTGTGTGTGTGTGTGTGTTTACCACCTGGCTATTGTTATAAAATGTTGAGAGATTCAATAATGATAATAAAAAAATAATAATAAAATGAAATTTGTCTGAAAGAAGAAAGTCATATATTGTACACCTAGGATGGCTTGAGGGTGAGTAAAACATGGGGTAATTTTTTTGAGTGAACTATCCCTTTTAGCAGGTCATCTAAGGATAAATGTGAAATATTCCGTGAGACAGTCATTAAGTGAATAATGGGTTTAGCCCAAAGGGTGAAAATCCCTGATTGACTCATGCCAACTGAAATAATAACCATCATCAATGATTATTGATGAAGATCAAATCTAGAAAAATATACAGACAATATTAGTGGAATTAAACTGAATATGAAATAGCAAATATAGATAAATGAATGTACAACACAAACACTAAATCCTTCCTCTAAGCTGAATCTGTGTTTTTGGGTATGAATAAAACCTATACAAACAGACGTGACTATATATTTTGTCTTTCAGGTTTATAATACATGAATGATTGTTACCTGTCATTATTATCATCATCAACTTTTCATCCTGAATGTTAATGGTGTTTTCATTTACAACAGAAAATCAACAGAACTCAATCTTAGAAACTCCCTAATCATAGTTTTACTATTATTAAAACAAGCAGCAACTTCCCCGTAATGCTTATGATTTCATAGATATGATTTGAAGAACGGTGAACTACTAATTTTAATCCTTTCTAAACACTTTAATTTACATAGATAGTCTGATCACACTTTTCCCCTTCGTAATTTCCATTGGAGGGGGTTTCACATGAGTCACTTCTCTCTAAAGTACCGTGTGTATATATAGGCCTCAGTAGCGTTGCTTAGAGAGAAAGATGGGAGACAGAGACAGAAAGTCAATGAGTTCTGTTTAAAATGAATGGAATATCTCAAAGATGTGCTAAAACGACTTTCAGCTAAAACCAGCAGACTAAATCAGAGGACTGGCAGTTGTCAAGGAGGAATATATCAACAGAACAAGGAAGGAAATCAAACAGGTAAATGTGTTTCAGAGCTCTGAAGAAAACCACATGATGCTGTGGCTTCTGCATTTCCTTCCTTCTGTTAAAGTTTGTGTTTTTGAATATCGAAACGGCATCTTTATCAGCCAGTGAAATTTGAAACAGACTCCACATAACTGTTAAAAACAGGGAATGAGAGCAAAGAAAGGAGAAGGAGCAGAGTCGGATGTATATGTGACTCAGTGTTACCAGCGTTTAAAGGTCACAGATCGTCACCTTTCTGAACTGGATGTGTGGGCAATGGAGATGATGTTGACCACATTATTTAAATGTAGTTTTAGGATTGACTCTAAACGGACAGACAGTTTGCTTTTATTGTCATAATTCAAACCCAAAAAAATCTGATGCATCATGAAAACAAGTTTTTAGTTTTTTGTATTTTTTTTTCTATGTTTTTAGAAATGCATCATGAAAAGCATTTAAACAATGTGATTTATAGTCAATCTGATTTTGTTTCTTTTCTTCTGAACAGGTTCTGCTCCAGATCATGACGTGATCGCGGCTCTGAATCGTCCCAGTTCAGGTTTAATGCTAATCGTGATAGGGGTTTTGTACTACTGAACACCTATGCTGTTAGCATTAGTCCTGCGCTGGTGGCTAAATCTCCAAATCTCATAACTAGGTTAAATCTAGTTGTGTAAGTTGTGTTCGCATTCACACATCCAGAAACAACTCAATAAGTATGAAATACATATATATATAAAAAAAATATGTAAATAATCACAAATGACTTAAAAGTCTGTTCATTGAATCGTTAAATTGTATTTGCAGCTTCTGTCTGAACCGAAAACAAATAAAAGGAACCTGCAACCATTTGTTTTTGTAATTAACTTTCATTTCCTTTGTTTGATGGGCTGAATGTGTGAGTTTTTATTCATGTAAATGAATGAGGGTTTTTTCCTCTTTTTTTCTGAATGAACAGATTTACTACCTATTGTAATTTTACATAATATTCATACTAGCCTCACCACATCCGTCATGTCTTCACCAAAACAAAAAAGCATACGTGGATTTAAATAAAATCTCAGCCAATGTCCAACCCAAATATCAGTTGTGGTCACATTCTGCAAGCAGTTTGTGAAGAGGACCCCTAGAAACATTCAGGGCTGCCGGTATTTTAGTGGTTCAAGAGCTCTTAGTAATCTGAAGGTTGTGGGTTTGAATTCTTGAAGAATTGATTCATAAAGTGATTTAGTAAGACTCACATTTTGCATGCTCGTAAAGCACCAGACCTCATTGGGGCAGTCCCTGTAGTAAACATAATGCAAGCTGCATGAATAGAAAAGCATCTGCAAACCCTTATAACCACACAATAACTGTAATTATAACGTACACTCTTAAAAGTAAACCTTCCAAAAGGGGGTTTTCACAGTGATGCCATAGAAGAGGGGTCTGCAACCTTCAACATCAAAAGAGCCATTTTTGGCTCCTTTCCCACCGAATAAATCCCTAAAATGAAGATAACACAGCATATAGCAAAGTTTTATATTCAGTTATGTTACAGGGCAGTAGCAATCAATTCAGCAGTGAGGGGGACAGAAATGTCAAATGTTATAATGATAATATTATGTATGTTTGTTTAATTGATTCAATTTATATGTTAAGATTATAAACAAGCTCCTCCCGTGTAGTTCAGTGCTGATCCCTCACCTTTTTCATGATCATCCTTACCCTATGAGGCAAGATCTTGCACAGAGCTCCAGACCGAGGCCAACTGATGGTTGTTTTGTATTTCTTCCATTTACTAATAATCGCATCAACACCTTCTCACCAACCTTCTTGCTCTTGTGGCTCATTCCAGCCTTGTGCAGATCTACAGTCTTGTCTCTGACATCCTTTGACAGCTCTTTGGTCTTGCCCATGGTGGTGGGAGAGGTTGGAATGGAAGATACAGATTGTCTTATACACCTAACGAGCTGACATTAGGAGTAACTTTTTAAAGTGGCTGGACTAATCTGTGTTCCACATGGGCAGCTGGGGCCTAATGGTTAGAGAATTGGACTTGTAACCAGAAGGTCGCAGGTTTGAGTCTCGATGCTGGCAGGAGTTGTTGGTGGGTGGGGAGTGAATGAACAGCACTCTCTTCCACCCTCGATACCCATGGCTGAAGTGCCCTTGAGCAAGGCACTGAACCCCCAGTTGCTCCCTGGGCGCTGGATATAGCTACCCACTGCTCCGGGTGTGTGTTCACGATGCGTTGACTTCTCACTGCTGTGTGTGCACTTGGATGGGTCAAATGCAGAGCACCAGTTCCAAGTATGGGTTACCATACTTGGCAAATGTCACAACTTTCACTTTTTCAACAATCTGTGGGAGCCAGAATTCTTGCTGGTTGGTAAGGGATCAGATACTTATTTCACTCATTGAAATACAAATCAATTACTAACTTTAATAGTCACAGACACAGGCTTGGAGACACAGAGGTAACTGGTCAAACAAAGGCCTTTATTGACTGAGACAAGGGTGTGAACCAGGTGGTGATGATGTAAGTAGCACAGAGTCAAGGTTCAGAGGGCTTAGCTTGCGGTGTCAGTTCTTTGCTTTCTTGCAGGAATCACGTGGAGCATCAGAGCGGTGGAGAAACCACACAGGTGCGTGACAAGGGAGCCACACTAGGTTCAAGGTAGTGAATGGTAGACCAAACAAAGAGCATGTGAGTGGTGAGCACTAATAAAGAGGAGCTTGATGAGCTGCAGCAGGTGCGGGGAATTAGAACGCAGGTGAATTTGATCTTATGAACATTGGCACTGATGCTTGTGTAGACTGTGGTGATGACGGAAGTGACTGTGACTCTCTGACAAAAAAAGAAGTTTTTTGTCTCTATCCATTAAAATAATCATACCATAAAAATTACAGACCCTTCATTTCGCAAACTTACAAAATTAACAGGGGATCAAATAAATATTTTCCCCACTATATATATATATATATATATATATATATATATATATATATATATATATATATATATATATATAGTAAGTGTCTTATTTTGATTAATGTTATTTTAAATTCCTTTTATTTTATTTTATGATTTTTTTTTTTTATTTTGTGGAAAACAATGTGATCAAAATTATAGAACAGTAACCACTGTAGCACGAAAGAAGTTTACACTAAAATTTTGGACCCTGCTTTGAATGACTTCAGCACATCACTAGTTTCTCACACTGCGCAAGTGTGATCTTAGTCTACTCTTCTTCCATAGTATGGTAACTGAAGTGGGTTTCTTAGCCATAAACTTTTTGCCAAGGATTTTCAAGAGATTTTCAATCAGGTTTAGATCAAGACTCTGGACCGACCATTTCATTATTTCATAGTTCTTAGCTTAAGGAACTGCTTTATCCATTTTACAGTGTGATTTTCATGCATTGTCTTGCATGCATTGTCTTTTCATGCATTGTCTTGCATGAAAAATTCAGGCTGATTGGGATATGCTTGCAAGGAAGAAACTGCATGTTGCTGTAGGAGGTTCTGATAAACATTTGCATTCTTTAAGTACTATCTGTAAGTGTCCTCTAATTTTGAGTTATTTTCAAATATCTAATTTAAGTTTTTTTAGAATGTGCTTTAGAATACAGTTAATTTATGAAATATGCTGAAAAATCTGCCCTTCTACTCATGTTAGGATAACTTCAAATAGGACTAAGCAGTGACCTTGAAATTTAGGAAATTAACAGTGGTGGTTCTGGTGCCCGAGAAGCTCTTCAGGTGGTCCCGAAGCAGCATCTAAAGTTACTGTCATCATCACGGATATTTAAACTAGTGACCTCCCCAAATTAGGTCATCCAGACTGGGAACCCCCTCAGTGTCTTTTTCAGGACTGGACTTATCTGTGTGTGTTTTTGCCCCGTGACCCAGTTTCTTCCTCATGTTGATTGTGTTAATTTGATGCCAGGTGTGTCTCGTCCCTCCCCAATTATCCTGCTTTTAAAAGCCCTAGTCCTTTCAGTTCTTGTTTGTTGGGTCGACTTGTTGGATGTCTCCCTGGTTTCCTGTCTCTGCTTTGGATTATTAAAGACTTATTCGTGTCATCTCCAGTGTTTCCTCGTTCTCTCCTAGAGGAAGATTGTGACAGAAGACCCGACCAGAAACAGTTACCTCCGTTTATCTCCCCTCCATTTGTTTTTCTTTTTTTTTCTCAGTCCTTTTGTTTCCGTTGTGTTATGGATCCCCTCTTTCGCCCAGAATACCTCTGAAAAGGGAGGAAAAAAGTTTTGAAAAAGGCGGGATCGAAGCCGGGTCGATTATGTCAAAAAGCTGACATGTGATACTTGATTTTATGAGGGCTGAAAAAAAGTTATTCAGAGTTGATTTTTGAGTCTTGGTTAGTTGTTTCACACATTGGGAGAGTGGCATGACTGCCAACAAGGCAGGCTATTTGCACTATTTCCGTATGTTTTATTCCATAGTAAGCTCAATTCATACAATACATTTAAACTGAGCTACTTTAATATGACCTCCAAACTTTCTACCATGGCTCTGCTGTTCTTCGGCTGGTTCTTCCTGTATACTTTGATTGACAGATGTCTCATCCAGTCAGTGGGGTTTGTTTTTTTTTTTTTTTTTTTTTGGTTTTGCACCTCTTGGCCACCGTAAATGTCATCATTGAACGTCATAAATTGACAGACAGCTTGATCATCAGATAGACAGTTGATGCATTTGAATTCATTAAGAGAGAAACATGCAAGTTTTTAGCTCTGGTGTCTGAAATGCTGAGAGATCAACTGTTAGAAGAAGAGTGCAGACAACGGCTGTGTGATAAATTGTTGCAAGAAGAAAGGTTAACTTTGTATAAAGCATTAAATATCAAAGAAATCAAAGATGAGACGAGTCAAAGATGCTGTCGTAGCAGTCAAGTATGGAGCCCCTAATGGGACATGGTGGTGTTAGGGATTTTTTTTTGCATTTTCACAAAACTTTTGTATTCTCTCACAAAATCAGTTCAGTTTGAACGCTTCCTGTTTACTTTAAAGCTTGTACGTTAGTGGTTCATACAGCTCATAAGTTCACAATGGAGCAGTTTATAGAGTTTTATTTTAAACTTGGACAAGTTCAAATACAGTCAGCTTTGCTTATAGTTTAAGGCATGGTTTTGGGACATTCTAAAATGCTTCATGTACTATAATAGTGACACTGCAGGCACAATTCGGTATTAGGTCTAATAAATACTATTAATACTAATAACCTTATTAACAGCATTACTATCAGTAAAGCAGATAGCCATAATGCAACGTTCTCCCCCACAGAAAACCGCTGGACTATAAAAAATGCTTAAGGGAGGCTAATGGACAAAGACGGTATAGGCTAAAACCAACATATGGTACACAGTTTATTAATAAAATATAGCCTATTATGCACAGGAAAGCCCAGAATAGCTTTAAAAAACAAAAAACTTAATTTAAAGCGTAACAGAAAGTATGGGTTCACGTACAGCTCTCATTCAGCACAAATCCAAATGTTTCCATATTCGGAATGTATTTGAAGCTAAACCATTGTTTATTAAATTAACTGGGCTTTGTACGTTCCAATATCGATAAAAAAAAAAAAAAATCATAATGAACGAAAAAATGCCATGCTGCTTGCAATGAATATGTGCGCATGAGGCGCCGGCACGATCAAAATGCTGGAACATAAAATACTCTGTCACAGTAGAGCATAATTCGAGCACAGTGTTGACAGTTTAAAGATTCAATAATATAAAAGATTATTAGAAATTTGAAAAAATTCATCTGTGAGCAACTGTATAAGAAAATATTTGAACAGCAGGGAATCACTCTGAGCCAGATAAGCAAAAGATTTTATGCTTATGGTCAAAATGTTCCCCTGAAATGCATAGGCTCCTTTGATGCTTGCTTAGAGGTGACATATCATGAAAATCTGACTTTTCCAGGTTTTAAGTGCTATAATCAGGTCCTCTGTGCATCTACCAACCAAGGAAATGTGAAAAAGATTAACCCAGTAACTTTGTTTTGGTAAGCCTTTTTCTGCAATTGTCGGAGAAAACGAGCGCATCAGATTCCGCTCCCTTGGTGACGTGGCAAAGAGATCTCATTATAATACAACCGCCCCTTAATCTGTAAGCAGAGCTGGGTAGATTACTTACGAATTGTAATCAGTTACTATTTACAGATTACATGACAAAATTTGTAGTCAGTAATATAATCTCTTAGATTACACATTTTTGGTAACGTAATCTGATTACTTTTGGATTACATTTAAATTACATTTGTGCTAACCCTTATTTGAGATCACATATATTGGAATTAGCCTAATCTTGTACTATTTTGACAGATACAAAGAAAAAAAATATATTCCAAAAAAATATATTTAATTCACCAACAAGAGCCACAATAGCTTCTTTTTCAAGTGCAATCTATGGAAAGTTAATACTTAAAAAAATAAAATACTAATGCTAATGTACCTTGCTGTTAGTGTTTTGCTAGTAATACTGTATAAAACAAAATCACATCTTATGATTTTAAAGAATATTTACTTATCCTTGTAAATTTAGAAAACAGCTACATTACATTACAAAAAACAATATTGAAAAACATGACATTCACAGCAATATCACTGCTAGGTCAAATATTAAATCTAAAAGAAAAAACACTAGAAGTGTATGTGACTGTATCAATGAAAAACATCAAACAATAGCTACATTGCAAACATGAATTTTGAAAAGGACTAAACTCACACAGCAATGACATTTCTATTCATCTCAAAACATTTTAAGTACATAGTAACAATGAGGAAAAGACAAACAATATTACAAAAATGAATATTAAAGAACATGAAACTCACAACAGTAAAATTGCTTATATATATATATATATATATATATATATATATATATATATATATATATATATATATATATATATATATATATTTAATATATATAGACCATTTCTAGGTCAAATCTTTCATCCTGTTTTTCACAACACTAAAAACGGAGAATAAGACATGGACTATGCGCATAAACCTTGCGCTCAGTACATAAACGAACATGGAACAATATATTTATTAATCTGTGTTAATGTTAGTTAATAAAAAGACAATCGTTCAGTGTTTGTTCATATTTTTGTTGCTGTTACGTGACGTAGTGGTGTCTGACTGTGGGGCGAGACGTGGGCTGATGACTTCATCGTTTCAGAAAATATACGGATTCGCTGTCCACATGAAAACGCAAAGGGGGCGTTTTCAAATTTATCCACTCTGGGACCCGGTTAAAAAAAAAATATCGGTTTCACTCTCCCAAAACGCCGGATCCGTGTGGACGGAACACATATACGAGACAAAATGTATGCATATACAAGGAAACGCGTCTTCGTGTGCACGTGGCCTTAAAGTGCATAAGGTAACGTAGTAACAATGAAGAAAAATCAACATTACAAAAAATATATTAAAACATGAAATTCCCAGCAATAACTTTGCTAGGTCAAAGATTTCCATGGACAGCAAATTAATCCGTAGTAAGCAGATCTTACACAGAACAGTGAAATTTTTTTCCCCGTGTCTTTCTTTAAAAATTAAATGATGTCTGTACATCCAGTGATTAAAGGCTGCGTTCTTCACTCTCCATTTTCCATTATCATGTTGCTGATTTCTTCTGAGTGCGATTCTGACACCCCTCCGCCAGAAAAACTCGAAGAACCACGAATGTATATAAGCGGCAGGTTTATTAGGAAAAAATATAAACGTTAAAAAAGGAAATTTAGGATAATCAATAATTGTGAACAACTTATTGCCATTGTGTAAATAATATGTAATCATGTAATCCATAAAAAAGTAACTGTAGTCTGATTACGAGTATTTTAAAAAGTAGTTTACTCTAATTACAAGTACTTGAGTTTTGGAATCTGATTACGTAATCCAGATTACATGTAATCCGTTACTACCCAGCTCTGTCTGTAAGTTTCCACCCATGGTGCCGTCATTTTGATTTTGCAAGCAACAATGGTGTATGTTACCAGTTCTAATGCCATGACGAAAGTTTGAGCAAAACATGCTAACTGTTCTGTCTTTGGCTGCACAGACATGCACAGAACACTATTTACAGTCCCAGCCTAAGAGGAGAAAAGAACAGTGGATTTATTTACTATATATTGCTGCTGCCACACAGATCTAAAATAAATGAGCGATTTATTTCCCAGCCGTTTACCTTCACAGACATAGCCGACTTGTTGTAACTCGTGTGTTTTTAACGTAAACTTTACGTTAATGAGAACTTAGTTTAGTACTCACATGCTGTGACCGCTGCTTTCTGTCTGTGTGCTTCGACTATGTGCACTCAGAAAACCATATATCTGAAGTTTAAACTTTAAAACGCATAATTTCAGCATGATAAACGATAATCAGAACCAAAACAGATGTTTTTTAGCAGGTACGAGTTGTAATGGTGCAGCTCTATTCTGGAAAAGGGGGTGGAGAGCAGCAGCTCATTTGCATTTAAAGACAAAACAACGGTCCAAAACATAATATGTCTCCTTTAAAATACAAAGACAGAACCATAAAAGATGCCATCTATGTGATTAAAGGAGATGTAGAACCACTGCTGTGAACAATGTGGACAATTCCTCAGACAGGTTTAGCAAACTGGCCAAAGAGTATGAGTAATTGTTCAAAGGACTTGGACAAATTTCTGGATATTCTCAAAGAGTCACAGTGGATGAGAAAGTAATAACTGTGGCACAAGGACTGAGACGAGTTCTGTATCACATGATTGAAGCTGTCAATTAAGAGCTAGATAAGATGATCTGAAGAAGGAATTATTGAGGAGGTCAATGAAGAAGCAGAATGGATCTCCAACCTCTTACTGATACCAAAGAAAGACACTTCAGAAGTGAGACTGTGTGTTGATTTACGAGAGGATAATTATATATTCTGTTTAACGTTAGACTTGATGTTAAGCTGATGTTGTGATTCGACAACTGACTAGTACACTCTTGCTAGGTAAACGTTGTTACTATTAACGTTACTAGCCAACGTTGGCTGGCGAAAATATGGCACACTTTCCAGTAACGTAATGGACAAAAGCGATTTGACACTAAAAACAGTATGTAAGATGATTTTACAAGGCTCGAAATTGTGACGATTTTGGTCGCAAATGCTCCTTAAATTTAATCTGTGCGATTTAAAAAAAAAAACATTGACTGCCGCCAAAGCCTTATTTGACCGAAATAGAATGACTGCTGTGCTTGACAGGGCGCATATTATAGCTACCCAGACAGCAACATAGTGTTGGCCCAGTTCAGGCCCACATCTGGCCCACGTGAAATCTATGCGGGCCAGATGTGGGCCGGATCTGGGCCGAAACTGCTTGCTATCTGGGTAGCAGCAGCAGAGAGAGAACCCCGGCCGCCCGCGCGCACTCTCTCGCCGTCTTCAAGTTCAAACAACACAAGCGAGCGGTGTCTTGCTCTCTCTCCCTCGCGCATATTAATCAAAATCAGTTGACATGATTGTAAAAGGTCGGAAGACCGAAGTTTCACGTGGAGCATTTGGATATTTTTTTCTCCTGAATTACTGCGGGGTGTGACAATTGTGCAAAAAACGTTGCCTTATCTTCTCTGAAAAGCATTCAGCTGACATAAATTATAATTTTAATAATAGAAAAAACCTATCCAGTGATGAAATGTTTTCTGTGTTGACACAAATCTTGTGCGATTTCCTAAACTGCCGGGATAGTCACACAATGCACGCCGTAGTCCGTTAATGACACGTTTCGCGAACTAATGACTCATATCTGTTAATATTTAACTATGTATGTTTATATTTAATTATTTTTAAAAGATTGATTTTAAGGGATTTTTTGAATAGATAATCTGTAACACTTTACAATGATGTTCCATTTATTAAACTCTAGTTAACTAACATTAGTTAACATTTACTATTAATAAACTGCACTTCTACAGCATTGTTAGTGTTAATTTCAATATTTAGGCTACTAATAGCCTATATTATTGAAATCAAAAGTTGTATTTGTTAACATAGTTATTAAACTGTGAAGTAACATGAACAAACAATGAACAGCTATATTTTTATTAACTAAGATTAATACAGTATATTAATAGCAATAGAGTGCTAAGGCCCAAGTGCCAAGCAAAAAATGCAGGGACAAGTGTGTGGCAAACAAATCAGGTTCATCAGGTTCGATTATTAAGGCTTTTAATCGGCAGGATGCTGCTGGTTGTTGTGCTCTACTGGCAGAGCTAATTATACGTCAAATTTAACACCGCATACATTAACGGATCTATCAGGTTTCCGATATGTGTCCCCCCAATGTTAAACTCATTCCTACGCCCCTGCTTGTGTATTATTACTGTTCTTGTATATTGTCTTTTTTGTATTATATACTGTTTCACAATTCGGCAGCAAATGAAGACTGAAGGATGTGGTTTTCCAAAAATTACTCACTTCATCTGCGCTGAGGTAATGTTCAACATGATTTGGATCAAGGTCAACTGACAACTAATTTTTAAGTTGGCGTAACATTAGCCGTCTCCGTCTCTCTGGGTTTTTTTTTTTATTTTATTTTTTTTCGTTATTCATATTTGATATTAAAGATATTAAAGCAGTTTTTCATTTTTTCTTGTTGTTAAAATTCAAAATAGTTTTTAAATATTATTGGATGTCACTGTTCCCATCAATCCTTGCACAAGTTAAGGTTATGTATGATGGCAAAAGCACGTTAGTGCGAGCCCTCCTGGAACTCACTGAGATTGCTTTGTATCATCACCGCCACAAGGATGCGCTGGTTTCTTTCAAATCAAAGCTAAATACACATAGAAACAGTGCATCCTCGTGGTGTGGATGATACAGAAGAGCATATGGTGATGTGGAGAGACACAGAGGAGAGTGTTGACAAAAGAATTGTTGAATAATGTCTTTATATTTGTTTTCTTCTCTAACAAAAAGTGTTCCCGTTGCTTCATATAACCCAGATTGCATGTCTGATGGCAGATGGAGTTTTCTGATGATGACTTTCATACCTTTTATGGACGTTGACACTGTTATTTACTTGGCAGTCTATGGGACAGTCACAGGCCTCCCGGTTTTCATCCAAAATATCTTAAATTGTGTTCCTAAGACGAACAAAGCTTTTACAGGTTTGGAACGACATGCGGGGTTCATTTTGGCGTGGAGCATCCCTTTAACCAAATGAAACAGAGGTTTAGTATAAGCTGTAGATGGTTTGATTTAGGTGGTTAACTGACTCATTTTCCATAACTGCATTCTCTGGTTTCTCTAACGGTTTCAGTCATCCACTCCAACTACACCCATGTATGAGTGTGTGTTTGTTTGTTTAGATTAGTGTGCACAAATTACATGAGTTTCTAGTTCTGTCACCACTTGTGAATAGTGTCCTTTTTACAATCCGATCTATTGCTACATGTTCTAATCAGGGGCGATTAGAGTTTTTGGGGCCCTAAGCAAGCGGTACTTGGGGGGGCCCCCTTGGTAGAAATCGTGTTCCTCTGGGGCAGGGGCGTCTTGCACTGGGGCACCAGGGGTCATTTGGTGCTGTGCTGTGCTGGTGGTGGTGGGGGGTGGAGGGTGGGGGTCATGTGACACACAGCAGCCATGATAGTGCTGTATAACTGATATAGGCCTATTGGTTTTATTTAATTTTTCCTTTTTTTATTTGAAATATTCGTTATAATGTTCTCGAATATGTGTAAGTAAATGTATTTTGCATCTATAACAAATGATGGGCAAGTAGCCTAATGTAAGTGTAATATTTTTTTATTTTTTTTTTACCTAAGCATAAAACCTGTTTTTTGTATACTGCTTTTTTTTAACTTAAGTAGCCTACTTTACTTGGGTGTCATGTAATAAAATATTTGTAATATAACTGATTTTGTATTTAACTTTTTTTTTTTCATTTTAATACAAACATTGTAAGTTACTAATTATAATGCTTTTTTTGTACAGAAAGGAAACCAAAAACATTACATTATCAAATAACATTTTAATTTAGCCTGCTTAAATCTAGCATGAGTTTAAGCACTCTCAAAAATCTCCTGTTTGCCTATAATCAATGAAGCTGTCTACACTGTGAAATGATTCTCTTAATTACAACATACGCACATTTGCACTCTGATGTTTATGATTGGAGAATATGCAATGAGATCATGAGAGAGTACAGAATTCAGTCAGAGAGCATGCACACTGAACAAACCTCCATGGCATTTCAGCGATGACTAATCTGAATGCTCCAGATTGGTTTGTGATCGTAGCTCCATGTAGCTTTGTTTTTCTGTAGAATCTCTATCTTACTATCACTCTCTGTTGTTTAAAGTGATAAAATGTAACTTAATTCCCACCATATTTCTGATATTATCTATCAATCTAATCTGATTAATTTGATCATCCGCTTTTATCCTAAATCCGTGAGTGCAGCACACCTGCATCACGTTAGCATTCGTTACCTTGTCATTAGCGTTTCCATTCGTGCTTATAGCTGTTTTCATTTCTTTTTTCTTTTCTCCTCTCCTCTCTCTAGCTACTCTCTCACTCCGGTTTTTCACAAGTTCGTCAAACAACTGTGGTAAGAATTTTTTATCAAGCACGGAGAGTAATGGCTTCTCCTGCTATTGTTATTTGCACCGCTTACCACATGTATAGTTTATCTCTCTCTGCCGGCGATGAGGGATTCACTTGTGATAAATGCAGGGAAATAGTTATGCTGACAGAGAAGATTTTAGAATTAGAGACACGCATCCAAACTTTAATTGAGGACAGTAAGAATGTGAGGGCTCTGGATACAGCTTTGGATGCGACTAGCTCAGGGAGTCCTGTACATTGTTTGGTTCCAGTAACAGCGCCTCTGCAGCAGGGCAACTGGGTGACTGTGAGGTGGCATAGTCGCGGGTCAAAACACTGCTCTTCTGTTCCGATCAAAACATTAAACATGTTCTCCTCACTCAGTGAAGCACCCACTGAGAAACCTGATGAAAGTGCTCTAGTTATTGGCGATTCTATTGTACGGAACATGAATATAGGGACACCAGCCACCATAGTCCAATGTTTACCGGGAGCCAGAGAGCCTGACATCTTGGCAAATTTAAAAGTGCTGGCTAATGCTAAACCTAAATACAGTAAGATTGTTATTCACGCCGGCGCTAATGATGTTTGACTTCGCCATTTGGAGATCACTAAAAATAAAATTAAAGAGGTGTGTGAACTTGCAAGCACGATGTCAGACACTGTAATATGCTCTGGTCCCCTCCCTGCTTACCGTGGTGATGAGATGCATAGCAGATTGTCATCACTCAATGGCTGGATGTCTAAGTGGTGCCCACAGAATAACATAGGTTTCATAGACAATTGGACGAGCTTTTGGGGCAGACCTGACCTGTTGAAAAGAGATGGTCTACATCCCTCCTGGGGTGGTGCCGCTCTTCTCTCTAGAAATATAGCACATAGTCAGAGTTTGTACTGGACTAACTGGGGCCCAGGTCAGGAAGCAGACAGACTGGCTAAACTGACTCTCTGCTAGCTGCCTCATATCACAGAAGTCAGTTAATTCTCAGCTCATAGAGACTCTTTCACCTAGATATCACACTATAGAGACTGTGTCTGTTCCCCGAACTAGAAAATACAAAAAAATGTCCATACCAATTTAAGCGTAACAATTTAATTGAGGTTCAACAAATAAAAAACAGATGCAATACGGATAAACAAATGATAAAGCTTGCCTTATTGAATATCAGTTCCCTTTCTATGAAAGCATTTTTCCAAAAGGTAAAGAGGGAGATGTTGCTTCAATTTATAACAATGTTTTCAGTATTTCTCAGAGGGCAGGCTTCAAGTAGAACTCATTTGAAGTAATGGTGCTTCATATAACATTATCCAGAGAAACAAATGTTAATGATAAATCCCCTGTGATGTTTGTACTGGCTACTGTATACAGGCCACCAGAGCACCATAAAGACTTTATTAAAGAGTTTGCTGATTTTACATCTGAGTTAGTGCTGGCTGCAGATAAAGTTTTAATTGTTGGTGATTTTTAATATCCATGTTGATAATGAAAAAGATGCATTGGGATCAGCATTTATAGACATTCTGAACTCTATTGGGGTTAGACAACACATCTTAGGACCTACTCATTGTTGAAATCATACTCTAGATTTAATACTGTCACATGGAATTGATGTTGATGGTGTTGAAATTACGCAGTCAAGCGATGATATCTCAGATCATTTAGTTTTGTGCACACTTCACATAGCATTTTAAATACAGTTGCTCCTTTACGCTTAAGGAAGGTTAAGGAAAACAGTCTGACACCGTGGTATAATGAGCACACTCGCACCCTAAAGAGAGCAGCCCGGAAAATGGAGCGCAGCTGGAGGAAAACAAAACTAGAGGTATTTCGTATTGCTTGGCGGGAAAGTAACCTATCCTACAGAAAAGCATTAAAAACTGCTAGATCTGATTACTTTTTGTCTCTTTTAGAAGAAAACAAACATAACCCCAGGTATTTTCAATACAGTGGCTAAATTAACGACAAATAAAGCATCAACAAGTGTTGACATTTCCCAACATCACAGCATTGATGACTTTATGAACTACTTTACTTTTAAAATCGATACTATTAGAGATAAAATTGTAACCATGCAGCCGTCAACTACAGTATCGCATCAGACAGTGCACTATAGATCCCCTCAGGAACAGTTCCACTCATTCTCTACTATAGGAGAGGAAGAATTGTATAAACTTTTTAAATAATCTAAAGTCAAGTCAAGTCACCTTTATTTATATAGCGCTTGAAAAAATAAGATTGCGTCAAAGCAACTGAACAACATTGATTAGGAAAACTGTCAATAATGCAAAATGACAGTTAAAGGCAGTTCATCATTGAATTCATTGATGTCATCATTCAGCTCAGTTCAGTTTAAATAGTATCTGTGCAATAATTTGCAATCAAGTCAACGATATCGCTGTAAATGAAGTGTCCCCAACTAAGCAAGCCAGAGTTGACAATGGCAAGGAACCAAAACTCCATCGGTGACAGAATGAAGAAAGTAAACCTTGGGAGAAACTAGGCTCAGTCGGGGGGCTAGTTCTCCTCTGACCAGACCAAACCAGCAGTTCAATTCCAGGCTGCAGCAAAGTCAGATTGTGCAGAAGAATCATCTGTTTCCTATGGTCTTGTCCCGGTGGTCATCTGAGACAAGGTCTTTACAGGGGATCTGTCTCTGGGGCTCTAGTTGTCCTGGTCTCCGCTGTCTTTCAGGACTGTAGAGGTCCTTTCTAGCTGCTGATCCACCATCTGGGCTGGATACATACTGGATCCGGGTGACTGCAGTGACCCTCTGACTTGGATAGGTCCCCAAAACCTTCAAACTGGCTGTTATTAAGCCTCTCATCAAAAAAACACAACTTGACCCCAAAAAACTAGTTAATTATAGACCGATCTCGAATCTCCCTTTTCTGTCCAAGATACTTGAAAAGGTAGTATCCTCACAATTATATTCCTTATTCGAGAAAAATGATATCTGTGAGGATTTCCAGTCAGGATTTAGACCGTATCATAGTACTGAGACTGCTCTCCTTAGAGTTACAAATGACCTGCTCTTATCATCTGATCGTGGTTGTATCTCTCTATTAGTGCTATTGGATCTTAGTGCTGTCTTCGACACCGTTGACCACAAAATTCTTTTGCATAGACTAGAAAACTTTGTTGGCATTAATGGAAGTGCATTAGCATGGTTTAAATCGTACTTATATCACTGCCATCAATTCATAGCAGTTAATAAAGAGGTATCATATCGATCACAAGTGCAGTATGGAGTAGCTCAAGGCTCAGTACTAGGGCCGTTACTCTTCACGCTGTACATGTTACCCTTGGGAGATATCATCAGGAAACACGATGTTAGCTTTCACTGTCTGTTTCACTTCTGCTGATGATACTCAGCTCTATATTTCTTTGTGGCCAGATGAAACATACCAATTTGAAAAAATAACAGAATGCATAGTTGATATAAAAAACTGGATGACGAGTAATTTCTTATTGCTAAATTCTGAAAAAACAGAGGTGTTGATTATAGAACCTAAAAACTCTGCATGTAATGACCTAGAATGCTGTCTAAGACTTGATGGCTGCTCTGTCAATTCTTAATCATCAGTTAGGAACCTAGGTGTGCTATTTGATAGCAATCTTTCCTTATAAAGCCACGTTTCTAGCATTTGTAAAACTGCATTTTTCCATCTCAAAAATATATCTAAACTACGGCCTATGCTCTCAATGTCAAATGCAGAAATGTTAATCCATGCGTTTATGACCTCAAGGTTAGATTATTGTAATTGAGTTCTTACTAGAACCAGGAAGTATGACCATATTAGCCCAGTTCTGTCAACACTATCAAACATCGTATAGATTTTAAAATCTTGCTTATTACTTATAAAGCCCTGAATGATTTAGCACCTCAGTATTTGAACGAGCTCTTGTTACATTATAGTCCTCCACGTCCGCTGCATTCTCAAAACTCTGGCAATTTGATAATACCTAGAATATCAAAATCAACTGCGGGATGCAGATCCTTTTCCTATTTGGCACCTAAACTCTGGAATAACCTACCTAACATTGTTTGGGAGGCAGACACAGTCTTGCAGTTTAAATCTAGATTAAAGACCCATCTCTTTAAACTGGCTTACACACAACACACTAATACGCTTCTAATATCCAAATCTGTTAAAGGATTTTTAGGCTGCATTAATTAGGCAAACCGGAACCGGGAACACTTCCCATAACACCTGATGTACTTGCTACATCGTTAGAAGAATGGCATCTACGCTAATATTAGTCTGTTTCTTTCTTATTCCGAGGTCACCATAGCCACCAGATCCAGTCTGTATCCAGATCAGATGGTCACTGCAGTCACCCGGATCCAGTGCGTATCCAGCCCAGATGGTGGATCAGCACCTAGAAAGGACCTCTACAGCCCTGAAAGACAGCAGAGACCAGGACTAGAGCCCCAGAGACAGATCCCCTGTAAAGACCTTGTCTCAGATGATCACCGGGACAAGACCACAGGAAACAGATGATTCTTCTGTACAATCTGACTTTGCTGCAGCCTGGAATTGAACTGACTTGATTGCAAATTATTGCACAGATACTATTTAAACTGAACTGAGCTGCATGATGACATCACTGAATTCAATGATGAACTGCCTTTAACTGTCATTTTGCATTATTGACACACTGTTTTCTTAATTAATGTTGTTCAGTTGCTTTGACGCAATCTTTTTAGTTTAAAGCGCTATATAAATAAAGATAACTTGACTTGACTTGACTAAAATATTTTACTGCTATTTAGGAGAACTCTTAGTGGCAAGATAAAATGTTTTGTGACTACAGGCCCTGATGTACAAGGAGAAAATAAAAGGACAAAACTTACACGTTTTGTCCATCAAGATAATCTTCACAAAATAATATAACTTTAATGAATTTTGAAGCCTAAATAAAAGCGTCAAAACTTAAAAGATAAACATAGGCTATAAACGAACTTCAGTGTCACCACCACCACGCTTCCCACAACTTTATCAAAATTATTTTTAATGTGTTCAGTGAAAAGGATTTACTCTGTATATGAATTTTAATCCATGCTACATGAACCTTTTTTATATAAACTGGAATAAAAAAAACTACAAAACTAGAGCCAAACTAACACTAAAATGAGACATTAATTATAAATAGGCTAGTAAAGTGAATAAATGAAAATCATAACTAAAGGACATATGAAAGCACCTATTTCTGTACATTTTGAAATAAGGTGCATTAAAAGTCAATAAATCCTTGAAAAATATGAATATTTTAATTAAAAACGTGTCTTCACATACTATTCAATAAAATTCTAGTGCATTTAATCTATTAAATAACAGCAGAGTGAGCGAGTTTCTGGATATGGAAAGATTAAAGATTTTAGGGAATAAAGTACCACATTTCAGCTTTGTTAGTGTGGGTACATAAAATGCTATTTTATCCTTGCTTCTAGGAAATCCTTATATGTGGTAAATGTGGTGGGTACATGGAATAATCGTAATATGAGTTTACCTTACGAACCCAGAGCCTCCACATCAGTAGGACAGTGATAAAATGAGCATCTTCCATCTGAAGACTTGTGTTGCATTTCGGGGCATAACAAAAAAAAAAAAAATATATATATATATATATAAAATGCTGGAAACGAATTGGTTATTCTACAATTAATTGTATTACAAATTATACTACGACTAGAAAATACTGTAAATAGATCAACTGTTCAGGCGTGATGAAGTTTAATTTCTCCGACAGCGCCTGTAGTCCCATTTAGCAACTTGTTAGCAACCGTAATTTTTAAGAAACGTAACAGTTTCAATAAAATCATGAGTGGGGTGTATAAAACGTGAAAGTATTTGAGCCTGTGTGAACCACGGACCTTATTTTAGGGATTTAACCAAAATCCCATTCAAAAAAACCCATTGACTCTGGGACGATGGAACCAGAAATGCTAAAATGCTAACTCGCTTCCGGGGTTTTACCTACAAAGTGACATCATAGTTCCACCCATAGACATATAAATACTTATGTCTATTAGACTGCACATCTACTACGCTGTTATTAATACGGGCAGTGGCTGGAAATTGCGACCTCTTCTTCTTCTTCTGATTCATGGCAGATGACTATTTTGTAGTATACCACCACCAACTGTACAGGAGTGTGTAATACCATGAACATCATAGAGTCTAGGCTTCTATTACTTAAAAAAAGGGGGGGGGGCTTATACTCTTTTCATTAAACCAGTATTATTAAGATAACTAAATAGAGCTTTAAGTCTCTCCCTTGTCATGCCCATTTCTTCCAGAATTTCATGAATGGAGTTCTCCTCTTCCATTTCCTGCCAGATTATTCTATCATCATTATACTTCTCACAAGTAAAAAGTACATGATTAACATCTTCTCTGTCTTGGCACATTATGCATAAACCATTACCCTTTCCTACTATATGTAAAGTGGATTTTAGTCCTGTATGTCCTAGTCTAAGTCTGGTATAGACCACTTCTTCCCTTCTGTTTAGACTCCGTGAAGTAACCCTTTTCCCTGTCACCTTCTTCTGATATTTATGGTAGTGTCTTGCATTAAATGCTGCCTCCCATTCCCTTTGCCATTTTTGTACAATTACTGATTTGATTATGGATTTGGTTTCACCCTTACCTATTGGAACATTAACTCCTATATTTTTGTTTTCCAACATTTTTTTGCAATATTATCCGCCTCATTATTACATTTAATGCCTATATGAGCTGGAACCCAACACAACTGAATACTGATCCCAAGGTTCTTGAGTTGTAGTAACAAATATTTAATTTCAATAATCAAAACTTCCCTTGAAGAGTGACCTGTAATTAGACTGTGTAAAGCTGCCATGGAATCTGTACAGATTACATTTCTCAATGTCTTAACCTCTTCAATCCACCTAAGGGCTGTTATTAACCCAGTCATTTCAATAGAGTATACAGATAAAAAATTATTTAGTCTATACCCCTCTCTTTTGTTAAATTCTAGGACATATATCCCAATACCACAATGTCCATTTTGTGGATCTTTTGATCCAGCAGTATATATTTTAACATATCCATAGAATGATGTTTCTAAATATCTCTGGCAATATGCTGCAAAACTTTGTTCATTTGGATACTCTTTCTTTTCTTTCAGTAGTTCACTGTTAACCTCTGGTGATGGAAGAAACCATGGGGGAACCACACTTAAAACCAGTGAAGGACTAAATTTAAATTCTTTAATTCTGTATTGTTCTGCTATACTATTAATGTTCCAGCCAAACCCTTTTGATTCTGTGTGATACTCCCAGCAATCATTTAGAACTGAAATTGCTTGATTATTGATACTTACCATCAGCCTAACCCAATATTTTAGAGACAACTTAATATATCTTAGACTAAGCGGATATTCCTCAGATTCTACTAATAACAAATTTGTGGGGGTTGTTTTAATTGCTCCTAAAGCAATTCTTATAGCTTTGAATTGAACCCTCTCAAGTTTCCTTAAAGTTTTTCATGCTGAGCTATAAATTACACATCCATAGTCTATGAAAGATCTTATTACGGCTGTATAAATGTACATCAAAGACTTTCTATCTGCTCCCCAACACTGTCCAGTGATCATCCTCATTAGATTTAGAACTTTTTTACATTTTGTTTCAACATGCTCTATATGATGTCTCCATGTAAGCCTTTCATCCAACCACATCCTTTACTAAGGCATCAGTAGTTGATTTACTTTTCCTAAACCCTGTTTGATATTGTTTAAATGGACATTTATATTCTAGAAAATAATTTAACCGTGCAACTACTACCTTTTCCATTAATTTACCTAAATGTGACGATAAAGCAATGGGTCTATAATTCTCTGGATTGCTCGAATCCTTTCCTGGTTTGGGAAATGGAAGGATGGTTGCACTTTTCCAAACTTTTGGTAATTTCCCCTCTTGCCATATCTTATTGAATAATTCAAGTATTTTTCCTAAGAATTTATCAGGTAGATTTCTAATCATTACATAACATATATTATCACATCCTGGCGAAGAGTATCCTGTATTACCTAAAGCCATTTTAAGTTCTGATAAACTAAATTCAGCATCTAATATAGATATATTTCCCTCTCTAGGATAAAGAATGCCTTTATTAGCATTTAGAATCTCTTCCTTTCTTTTCTTAAAACACTCATCCATATTACTACCTTTATGAATCTCTGCAAATTTGTATCCAAGTAAATTGGCTTTCTCCATATCTGAAATTGCTTAATTTTGTCCTTCCTTTAGTACAGGAGCATGTGGGGGTTTATATTTACCTATCATCTTTTTAACCATCATCCACATTTTATTTAGTGTAGTTTCTTTTCCAATTGTTGAACAGAATTGTCTCCAAGATTCTTTTTTTGCTTCCTTAATAACTTTTCTTGCTAAAGCCTTTTTTCTTTGATATTCCATAAGATTGTTCATTGTAAGTGTTCCACACGACCTTTTAAAAGCTCTATTTCTGTCCTTAACAGCTCCTGAACATTTGTCATTCCACCATGGGACGTTAGTTTTTCCCTTTTGACTCATATTGCTAGGAATACTCTGACTTGCTGCTGCAATGATAAACATACTTAACTTATGATTAATTCAATTCAATCAATACTCTGATCTGTTTCCACATGTATTTCATTTAATACATCTATACACCATTCAGAAAATTTCTCCCAGTTTGCTTTCTTAAAACACCATCTATGATGGACATATATTTAATCAATTTTAAAATCAATATCTACTTTACATAATATTGGAAAGTGATCACTTCCGATACTTGTGCCATGATCAACTTCCCATTCACATCTGCTGGCTATTTTCCTATCAGTTAAAGTGAGGTCAATACATGATGTCTCATTCTTATAAATATTTCTCCTTGTACCATTACCATTATGCAAACATACTAGCATCCTATCATTTATCATTTCTTCTAATATTTCACCATTTAAATCTGTGTATTTACTTCCCCATAAACTATTATGAGCATTAAAATCCCCACACCATATTTCTCTATGGCTTCTTTTATTAATGCTTTTCATTAAATCATTTGTTAATGCTTCACATGGGTTATAATAATTAATGACAGTTAGTTTTCCTTTGTCTCCATTAAAGATTTCAGTAACTATATTTTCATGTTCAGTTGTTGTGTTAATGTGTCTAAATGAGATCCCTTCTTTGATAAATGTGATGCTACCTCCTCCTTTGTCTTTTTCTCTGTCAACTCTTATATTATGATATCCTTTCAATATAAATTCTAATAATATCTGGTTTGTTTGTCAATTCCTGAACATATCTTTTAAATTCCTGTCCGTTCGCTATCAAACTCCGCGCATTCCACTGGAGAATGAAAAACATCATTAATACTTTAACCATTTTGAGACCCTCCATTCTTCTGGTTTAGTATTTTATGAATATCATCTGTCTTTGTTACTAACCCCAAAAAATCATTAGCAGCTTGCACAACTGATTTGATTTTATCACTTTTCTTAACATGTAGCATGGTGACATTAACCACTGAACATGGTCTATTGCTATCTGTACTCCTTACTTCTGGTGGATATATAGGAGCTGCTTTCTCTTCATTATTATTTTTCACAATGCTTTTGATTGCCTCAGCATATGAAACATTATGTGCCATCTTATATTTCTGAAACTATTCTGAAACTCAATTGCGACCTCTCCTGGTTGGAGTTAGTATATTCATGTTGTTAATACTGACTCCAACCGGGAGAGGCCGCCTTTCCGCTGCACACGACATTCGGACACGATTGTCGCATTTCTCCCTCTAGTGGCAGCAACCGTTACCTCGGCATATTCACCATGGTAAAAGGACTAATTTTAATTAATATTATTAATGTATGAATGCATCGTCACAAATCAGATGACCCCCCAAAATAAAAACTGTAGGTTTTATGGGGCTAATCAACGTAAATAATGTTTTAAAAATTATAAATCTTTTTTAAAGCTTGGTAAAATCAAAGCGGAACTCCAAACGCTCACCGTCGCATCACACGGAATGTTTTTGTCGCTGCAGCGCTCCAGTCGGAAGCTGCACAAGCGTGTCGCTCATCTCTGTCAGTGAGCGGCTTTAAGAAACTATTTTTTTCTGTAGTTTGTATTTATTAGTTTCTGTTGCAGAGGATATCTTTGTGTGATGCTCATGGCTGCTCGGACAGTCTGTCAGATGCTTCAGCGCCGTAAGTCATCATGACAAAACGCAAATAATTAATCTACTGACCTTGATGGTTCATTGCGACATGGATAAATGAATAATTTTGTTTGTTTAGAGCCAATTAGAATTTTTTTTTTCATTATTCATCATCTTTCAGAATCGCTCATGTGTAGTAATAAACTTTCTCTAATTGTTTACTGATGCCTTTGTTACAGTTGTTTTCATGAAGTTTAGCTCCCTGCAGCATGTCTTGCAGGTCAACGAGGTTGCTTAATTTTGATTGCAACTGTGTATATACTGCTGTTCAAAAGTTTGGAATCAGTAAGATTTGTAATGTTTTTTATTTGATCAGAAATACAGAAAAACAGTAATATTGTGTAACATTGCAAATTTAAAATAATGTTTTTCTATTTTAATATACTTTAAAATATAATTTATTCCTGTGATGCAAAGCTGAATTTTTATCAGCATTATTACAGTTTTTTCAGAATTATTATAACATTATTACAGATTTGCTGTACTACTTTTTTTGAATCTGTGATACTTTTTTTCAGGATTCTTTGATGAATAAAAAGAACAGCATTTATTCAAAATAGAAATCTTTTGTAACAATACACACTACCATTCAAACGTTTTGGGTCAGTATTTTGTTTTTATTATTATTTTGAAAGAAATTAATGCTTTTATTCAGCAAAGATGTGTTAAATTTATAAAAAGTGATAATAAAGATTTATATTGTTAGATAAGGTTTCTGTTTTAAATAAATGCTGTTCTTTTTTAACTTTATTCATCAAAGAATCCAGAACAAAGTATCACAGTTTCCATAAAAATATTAAGCAGCACAACTCTTTCCAACATTGATAACAAATCAGCATATTGGAATGATTTCTGAAGGATCATGTGACACTGAAGACTGAAGTAATGAATTTAAAAATTCAGCTTTAAAGTGTTTTTAAAATAGAAAACCATTATTTTAAATGGTCATAATATTTTATGTATGTATTGTTATGTATTTTTGGTCAAATAAATGCAACCTTGATGAACAGAAGAGACTTCTTTAAAACAGTAAAAATCTTACTGATCCAAAACTTTTGAACAGCAGTGTATATACGTGTGTGTATATATATATATATATATATATATATATATATATATATATATATATATATATATATATATATATTAATTTAGTTATGCTGATTTTCCGTAGTACATTAAGTTTAGAAAATTACATTTGAAAATACATTATAATAGAATTCCACTTTAATATCGCATATATACAATACTACTAACACACAATTGTTATAATCAGTAATTTTCGCTAGTCAATACATAGACATCATTGATGGCATCTTCATAATGAATGAATGTAAATGTGTTGCAGGTCTAGCGTCTAGTGCAGCGGCTGCAAGCCTCTCGTCTGCAGAACTGCGCAGTCATCGCAGTGCTCTGTTCTCTAAAGAGCAGGCACGTCAGAGATCTCTGTATCCGCGGACAGAGAAGATCGAGGTGACGCTACAGGGGCCCGGCCTACAGGGGACCCTGCTGGTCATGAACAGAGGCCTGTCGACGCCCTACAGCTGCACACGCCGTGAGTGTCTTAACGATACTGTGAGCTTCTTCTGTTCAATTAATCATTTACCTAAAAATGAAAATGAACTGGAAAGGTACTCACCCAAAGGCCATCCATGATGTAGATTAGTTTATTTCTTTATGGTAACAGATTTGGAGAAATTTAGCTTTAAATTAAATCCTCTGCAGTGAATGGGTGCTGTCAGAATGAGAGTCACATAAAACATCACAATAACGATAGTTCATCAACTAAATTCTTGTAAAGAAAAAACTGCTTTGTGTTTATAAGAAACAGATCCATCATTAAGATGTTTTTAACTTAAAAAACTGCAAATTAATATGCTAATCCATTTGATGTGTGGGGTCAACGGGAGTTTTTGAAAGAGACTAGAAATGATTCAAGGAATGAAAATGAGGATTTTGGCTGAAAACTAAAAAAAAATAAAGTAAATTGCTTCATGCATTCTTTATAACGTCAATATAATTTGTCATTTTGCACAATCACAATAATATTTAAAAAGTATATGGTTAACTATTTTCTAATGATTTCTTCAGATTGTATAAATGTTATTTTGGTTAAATTATTTATTTCAGTAGTCCACTTTAGACCCTGTATATTATAAGTAAAGTTGCAACTACATGTCAGTTAACTCTCATTTAATTGTAACTACATGTCAAATAAATCTCATTAGAGTATTAGTAGACAGTTGGGTTAAGGTTAGCACAATAAGTTGGCATGTACTTGCAAAGTTATAGTTAGTAGAATGTCCATCAAAATAAAGTGTTAGCAGATTTTAAGCAGACAGCCTACTAATACTGTAATGACTGCTGGCTGACATGTAGTTGTGCAGTTATAGAAAGTGGACTATATAAAAAAAATACGTGAAATCTTATTTTTACAAAACTGAAACCTCACATGTCATTGACTAGTAAAAAAAAGAGTGATTTGGGACACAGAATACATATTTTTTATGTCTTGTCTGTCAGATCTGACAGAGTGGCATGTGAAGAGCTCAGCTCTGGCTCTAGTGGACGGACAGCCGTGGCACATGCACCGGCCTTTGACCCACTCCTGTGACCTCACCCTTCTCACCTTCAAAGATAACGACCCTCAGATAGCCAACCAGGTCAGTGTGTGTTTGCGCTGCTTAACGTAAAACACTTCTGATGCTGTGTGTTATCATTGAGACAGTGAACTTATGTGTGCTTCAGGCTTACTGGCGCTCCTGTGCAGCTCTTCTGGGTCATGTGCTCGACGGAGCATTTAAGGACGAGTTCAATGTTGAGCTGCTGAAGCTTCCTGAAGTGCCAGGTACAACTGAACCTGATTTACTCACAGCTGTGTGTGTTGTTAGTTATATTCAGATGATGTTAACTCTTCATCTGTTGTGTTTGCAGTGACCGCTGGTGCGTTCTGTTGTGATCTGGTTCTGGACTCTCGTTTAGACTCCTGGACGCCTACAGAGGTCAGAACTGCTTCTTCATCTCAGACACTGTTAACATGCATCTCAAATGTGTCCTCCTGCATATTACATATTGATTAATTATGTTAATGTGTGCAAATGTGTGGCATACCTGCATTCAGATCAGTTCTTCAGATGTCAGTCATACTGAAGATGTTCAGTCCATTTATAAAGCCAAACTCTACAAGCTGTTGATTGACAGTAGAGTGAGTGGTTCATATCATGTGATCGCATGCATTTTTGACTGCTTGAAATGTACTTTAAGTGTTTAGATCATGAAACGTTTCAAACCCAGTATCAGTAATGTAACCAGTAATGTTTCAGTATCAGAAATGTGCTTTTTCATTAAGATGCAATATTTGTTCCCTGAAATAGATTTCCAGGGGCATTTTTACCTTTATAAGGGCAGCTTTCTAAGTTAATTTGGCGGTCCAGTATTGTATCTAAAATTTAATACTCAGTATTAACTTCTTATTGAGTTTATATACTAGTTCAATAAGCATCACATTCACAATCATATTGATATTCAGGTAAAACAGCACTCTTGTTCATGTCTACATTCTGAATATATAAAACAAGAACTGATTGAGAGGCATTTTTTGGTCAAATCCCTGTTAATTTTCAACCCCACTCAGTTTGCACTTGTCTTTAGTGCTGAACGCTGAGTTGGATGTGAATTGAAGCTCCTGGATTTGTGTCAGTATGACCGTATCTTTGGTGATGATCCTGATCTTCTCTGAAGCATGTGCAGTGTTCAGTTTGATTGCTTCTTTTGTTGCAGGAGAATGTGCGCAGTTTAACACGTGATGCACTGCAGCTCATTCATAAGGATCTGCCGTGGGAACCGCTGGATGTTTCAGCGACTGTGGCGCTCGAGATCTTCTCTCACAGCCGGTACAAGAAACACACACTACACAATTCAGATGTTTTCAACATGTGTTTTGTATTTTGTACATTATAAAATTAAAATCATTTAGTCTAATATCAGATATGGATCTGTTCAGACAGTGTAGACAATATTCAGTAAATCTACATCCAATATTTGGTTATTATTTATTGTTAACTAAAACTGAAACTAAAGTCTTTAAAATAAATTGTCATTACTTGAAATCAAACAAACATTAACTGAAAAAAATAAAAATAATTTTTAGAAAAAATATATATATATATATAAAAGAATATTTCATATTATTTAATCACGATTAATCACATCCAAAATAAAAGTTTTGTTTACATAATATATGTATGTGTACAGGGTATATTTATTATGTATATATAAATACACACACATAAATTATATATTTAGAAAATATTTACATGTATATACATTTATATATTTATATTCTTATATTTTATATTGTATATAAATATATTTAATATATAAACATAACATATTCTTCTTAAATTTATACATGCATGTGTGTGTATTTATATATACATAATAAATATACACAGTATACACACATATATTATGTAAACAAAACTTTTATTTTGGATGTGATTAATCGTGATTAATCATTTGACAGCCCTAATATATATATATATATATATATATATAACTAATTTCTCAACATTTCTCATTTTTGCTTAGTTTGTTGAATACTAAAATAACTAAATCTAAATAAACTAAAAACCAAAGCGTAAAAAAACTATATAGAGATATATTATATTAAAAAGATAAAAACTAATAAAAATAATAAAAATGTTCAACAAAATTACTTTCAAACTAAATGACACTACAATAACAGAATAGAAGAAGAGTTCCTCCCAGGGTTGTTATGGTAAACTAAAACAATTGAAAAAAATATATAATATTTTATTTCAGCTAGTTTACGAAGCAACATTTCTCATTTTCAATTAGTTTAACTTGACTTAACTAAAATAAAAATGAATAAAAACTATTAAACTCTAAACTATTAAATAGAGGTATTTAAAAACAACAAAAACGAAAAGAAAAATGACAAATACAAAGCATAATTACTGAATTTTATATATATTTTACATAGCACTCTATTTAGGGGACAAGTGTAAATGAGTTCATTCCAGTAGTGACCCGTGACTCTTGATCCTAGGCCTCTCCTCCTAACCTCGTCGGGGGAAAAAATAAACTGCCAGTCTAGCTTACGATGTCTTTTTCTAAAAATCATCTTTGACAATTCCACCTTTGAAATAAGAGGCTAATCCAGCCTTAATCCGGTCACACACCGGACGAGAAGTGCAGCACACTACGTCTTTAAAATTGGAACACACTGTTTTCTATGAGTGTACACACACTGGAGGCTCAACCGGCGACTGTCCGCGGATCGCAGCTACAGCTTTGGGCGCTGTTCAAAATCCGGCTGCCCCACTCACATAATTTCCATTAAATTGCATTATATTTGTCCCAAATTATTGTTAATGTACATAATGACTTCATCCTAGGCTGGAAGATTGTGTATTGTGCAGTTTTCAACGAAACATTTTTCTGTGGCTCTAATAAAGCTTTTACAGCACTTGATAATTCTTGAAGTGAACTTTTGACTGTTGGGAGTGTAGATTATTGGTTTTGGACTGTCATCTTGAACTGAAAAAAAAAAGACTGTTGCTGTCTGTTTGGACAAACTCTTGTTTCTGATGAGTTCATCTAGTTTGAAGTTGAGATAAATGTAATAAACCAGCATTCACTCCATTTTACTTCTCAAATGTGACGTTGAATCAAGATATTCAACAATAGCATGATTTGAATTTGTTGATTTGATTGGATACTTAAGAAGTGTCTCTAATTGATCAGAAGGACTGATAAGTTAATGAAATATTGAGGGAAAAAAATAATTTTAATGAAAGGCTTTGAAAGCATTTTTTCTCTAGAATAATCACTGATGAATCATGTGTGTAATTGTGTTTGCGCAGGTGTAAACAGGAGGAAGTTGAAGAAAGAGCAGCTCAAAGCCAGAATGGGACAGTGTCATTATACAGGTGAACACACACACACACACACACACACACACACACACCCTCTCACTCACACTCCTATCATTAAGAGGACTCTTCATAGGCGTAATGGTTTTTATACTAAGCTCATGATACTTTGATAACCCTCACAGAAAATGTTCTGCATTTTTAAATAAAAATAGTTGAGCATGTTTATAATGTCCGCATAATGAGGACATTTTATAGGTCAAACCAGCACACACACACACACACACACACACACACACACACACACACACACACACACACACACACACACACACACACACACACACACACTATCAGATCAGCTGTAATGGTTCACCTGTGTTTTGCTCAGGTGTGGAGATCATGTGACGGTGAGTGGAGGCCCTCTAGTGGCTCGTACAGGTCTCTGCTCTCAGTATGAGGTCACATCTGTCCATACGGTGGGAGAGTGCGAGTGGGGCGTCCTGCGGCGGGCTCAGGGGCTCTCGCTGCCCCTCAACCTCACTGTACGTACATCTGACATCTGTCTGAATGTGAGAGAAAATGAATCTTTACAATGTGTTATTCTGCCATATAATTAATTTAAATGTAGCACTGTGGAGAATTTGAAGAGCAGTTCAGTCTGTCATTTTTATGTTTCTAAGATTAAGTCTAGTACATTGTGCTTTAGTATGTATATTCTTGATTCTGAGTTGTGCACATGTTTTATTTGTGTTTTTAGGCTCATCATAAAGTGTGGAAGATGCTGAGGAAAAGAGCAGAAAGACTAGTAAGAAATGTGTTTGTGTGTGATAATTCGGTTAAACAAGTGAAGGCAAGACACTGCAGTCAAAAACACTGTTTTCATGCACTGGTCAGTTTTAAGATTTTGGCCTATTTGGCTTTTTTTTTTTTTTTTTTGGCAAAATACACATTTAAATGTTTATTCTATTGCACTGTTTGCATCTGTACATTTAAATTCCAGTCAAAGGTGATATTTTTTTATATTTTTCTCACTAGAGCTTACACCAAACATTTCAGTTTTATTCTTCTTTATATTCTGAAGGCTTTTACTGAGGGGTTTGTTCATAAATCATTCACACTGATTTGTACAACATTTTATTCCTAAAAACATGATGAAAGTGTATATCTTTTATGTCTGTTTCTGTCAACAAAATCAAACAAGAATTAAGAACTTGGCTTTATCCAAAGTTCAGGTTTGTGTGCTAAAATGTATGCAAATTAGTGCATATTTAATTAGATAATGCCTCATTGGCATTTTTAAAAATAGAAAAACAGACAAAGTTTCAACTCATCCCTACATTTGTTCAAACAAAGGAAAAATAAAAACACATACTTAAAAAGTTTTAGAAGGAGCAGCAGAAATGTGAAGCTGAATTTATTGCAGTACTTGAATTCAATGAATTATTTTTTTTTCTTTTTCTGTAAAGTGTCTTAATCGTCATTTTGAGTACATTAGTGTAAAAGTGCATTAGACAACACATTTGATCATTTTTACAAACTCAGAAACTGTTCTCAGTTGTATGCATGTACAATTTTTTTTTTTTTTTTTAAGTGTTCAGAACTTTTTCACAGATCTTATCATTTTGCTTCACCAAAAGGACTTAACGACTACAACCTGTGGCTCTAAATCTGTCGTCAAAGTCGTTTGAAAAAAACTGGCTTATCTGAAGTCACTGGATTTTACTATTGCTTAACAATTATGCAAATACATTTGGGCACTTCATCCTGAACTTATTCTAGACTTCAGTTCGGCTTTCAACACCATCATCCCAACAGTCCTCAGACCTCTCTCTGTTCCATATTTCTGTCAGTTTTCTGACAGATAGGCAACAGGAGGTGAGACTTGGGGAAATTCAAAGCAGCCTCCTCACACTGGTGCCCCTCATGTGATTTCTCCTCCCCCCTGCTCTTCTCGCTGTTTGTACCTGCAAAAAAAACAATTTTTTTCACACACTCACGTCGTCTCATCCAGGACGGTATTCTGCTTAAGACAAGAAATGGCTGTTTGGTGCAGTCTTAACCAAACAAAACAGTGGGAGACGGGACTTTCAGGAGAAACCCCCCTGCACTCCCCCCCCCCACTCACCTATCATGAACAGCACCTTGAAGTTCATTCAGATTCCTGGGAACCACATCTCTCAGGACCTGAAGTGGGCAATCACATTGACTCCACTTAAAAAGGCCCAACAAAGGCTGTTGAAACAGACTCATTGAGTCTGTCCTTGCACTTTCTGTTCAGTACAAAATTGAATTCAATGACTTATTTTTTTTTTCAAGAAAACATCCAGAGTGAGGAAAGGGCTCAGAACCCTCTTAATCAAGTTACCCCATCTTTGAACTCTTGCCATCTGGCCGGCGCTTCAGAGTACCAACATTCAGCACACAAAACAGTTTCTTTTTCTTCCCCCAGGCAATCTACCTCATGAACAGTTAAATGTTTCCCACCATTACAAAAAAATGTGCAATAGTATTTTTTGTTACCCCCCCCTTCATCCTAGTACATCCCTGCATTTTCAATCCAATTCCATTATCATTTATAGCACAATTTGTTTAACTCAGATTGCAAAGGGATTTTTTTGACTGTGTGTTGTTTCTCAGTGTGTACTGCTTAGTTATTCGCAAGCACTGTCACTTGGCAATAAATCTTTCTCTGATTCTGATTCTGATTCTGATAGATGCACTTATATTAAACCATTTACTTGAATATTTTTGAAAGGTTCTGTCAATTAATCTTTATATACAACAGCACAGTTAATATTCTAACACATTATTAATATTTGATTATTTTCTCTTTTGCAGGTGGAGATCCCATCATCCCCAACAGTGACTCCTCCTCTCATAACAGAAGCCACGCCCACTGTCACACCCCCTCAGCAGTAATTAACACCTCCACACCCAGCTTTCAGTGTGTTATATTGTTGAATAAAAATGTTTGTCACATGTCATAAATCTACTTTTGTTTTATTGTTTGAATGAGTCTCACATTACTGACAAAAACATCATGGATAATTTCAGTGATTGAAGTGATTCCTTCTTTTTGCTTCCCACAAATTAATGAATGCAAATGAATCACTGGAAATCACAAAGTTGGTAGCTAGTAGATCATATGAGTCTTTGTTACTGACCCTCAAAATGAATTCAAAATATGTATACTCTTTTTACAAGAATCATTTTATAAAACAATCAAAACCAATATTCTTCAACCAAAACCAAATTGTATCTTTTGAGCAAATTTTCTTAAATGAGTGAATATATATTAAAAAAAGGCAAAGTTTTGAATGTTACCATGTTATGACTGCATTTGCCCCTTTTTGATTAATTTGAATTACCAGTATTAACACCATTTGAATGAATGAAAAATAAATTTTGAATTCAAAAACTAAATTTATGAAGCATGCATATTTATTTCTAATGAAACAACTTAAATATTACTCTGAAAAGTTTTCAAGCTAAATAAATTCATTTTACTTGCATAAACTTTTACTGTCAGATGAAAAAAGTGATCTGTTTTTCATGCTGCAGTGGTTTGTCAGCTGGCATACATATTCATGTTTATCAACAAAATTGTGTTAAATATGAAGAGAAGGCTAAAGGTTTTTTTTTTTTTTTTCTTTTTTTTTTTTTTTTTTTACAAAAGATTATTGACACTAATATAACTTATGAACACCTAAACTAAAGATTTTTCATTTTTATATTGATTTTTAATTGTTATATCTCTTTAAAAATAATGTAAATAAATAAAAAAAATCTTACAACTAAAAACCCTTACTAAAAACTATGCATTATTAGACATTTTTATGTATCTCTTCCAGGTCACAATAGACCCAAATATGTTATGAGGGCTAAACTAGTTGTGCATATCAAAACTGATTAACTAATAAGATTGTCTGCAAACTGTTTCACCTCCTTGACAGACTGTAAATGCGATTGCAGTGAAGTCTGCTATACTTGTGTTGCATTCTTCGTTCTGACGTGCTGGAGCATGAGAAGTTGTATTTGCATTGCTAGAAGTGTTTGCATTCATAAAGTGGTTTTTTTTTGTCAGAGAGTTTAATCCCATTTGCTCAACCAGCTAGAGCATGTTGATCCATCTCTGCATCTGCTGGGTTAAACCCTCAGAGGAGTTGTGCTGCAGCCTGCAGTTTTTTTGTTTTTTGCATGTGTGTTAGTGTTTGTGTGGGGAGGTTATGTGTGTGTGGGTGTGTTTGGTTGTTTTGAGTGTGTTTTGGTGTGTTTGTCAGGGTGAAGACAAAGGCAGTGTTGTAGAAGTGATTGTGACTGTCAGGATTGTTGCAGCTGCTGTGTCTGTCGCATGCAGACAGGTGCAGTTTGTGTTTGTGTGTGTGTGTGTCTGTGTGCATGTTTAAATGCCAGAGGAGCTGACCAGTTGAGACTCTTTAAAGCGAGGCACAACAGACAAAACCTTTGGGGGGTTTTTTATGCACTGGTCAGTTTTGAGATTTTGGCCTGTTTTCCTCCATAACGTCTTCTTTCAGACTAGTGGAAAGAAAAAAATCCAAAATGCACATTTAAGTGTTTATTTTATAGCTATTTGTCTATTTGCATCTGTACATGTCAATTTCCTATATATAGGCTGAAGACTTTTACTGAGGGGTTGTTCGTATATAATTCATGCAGATTTATCCAACATTTTATTCCTAAAAACATGGTGCAAATTTGTATTTGTTTTCCTGTCTGTTGACAGTATTTATTTATGGAGTGACATAAAGAGAAATCCAAAATCCCCTCTGGAAAAACCTTTAATATGTCAACAAATTCAAACAAGAATTATGAATCTGGCTTTCCAATGTTCAGCTTTATATGCTAGAAATGTAGGCAAATTACTACACATTTAATTAAATAATGCCTCATTTGCATATTTAAACATAACATTACAGAAAACCTCTTATACAAAACAATTGTGGTAATGTACCGTGTTTAATCAGTGATAGTTAATATTTTACTCTGTTAACCTGTGCTGTTTTAACTCGATTATGAAAACTTGTCATGCTTCGCATTCAGTCGCATGTGTTGATCTGTGGTCCTGCTCTCATATGTGATGGTGGATACATGATACTCGACGGCCCCGGGGTGAAAGTGCACTGACCAGCTGTTGTGTATGTGTGTGAGTGTGTGTGTGAGTGTGTACCTGGTATTCCTTTTAATATGGTGACCAAATGTCCCCACAAGTATAGTAATACCAGTAAATTTTGACCTTGTGGGGAGTTTTTGTGTGGTTCAGATAATGAAACAAGCTTATAAATTATACAGAATTAGGTTTTTTGAAAATCTAAAAAGTAGAAAGTTTTGTGTGAGGGGTAGGTTTAGGGTAAATGGATAGAAAATATAGTTTGTACAATATAAAAACCATTAAGCCTATGGAATTACCCCATTGTGATAGGAATACTAGTGTATGTGTGTGAGAGAGAGTGTGTGACACACCCAGACCCCTCACACACAGACGCACACACACTCTTCACTTGAATTCAGACCAACAGAGATGTCTGAATAGAAGCTTCTGTATGTCTCAACTACGACAGATATGCTGTATTAAGAATGTTGCAAAATCCAGAAATTACAGTCATCAGCTGTTTTACACAGACTGTAATGCACACAGCTTTCTCAGATACATTTTTGCAGTTTTTTGTGTGTTGTGTAATTTGACCATGGTCACCATACAACTATATTATTGTGCCATTAGCCAGGACTGCCATCAAAAATGAAATAAAAACAAAAGATATTCTAAAAGCTTCTTACACTCTCTGAAGAAGATCTCACATTCATTTACTCTGGTGGTAGGCCTATGTTTTTGTAAACAACATTGTGCATTTTCTGACTCTTGATTATTTAAATATTAAAAATGAGCAAGATGTGTCCATATAGTCATGAGTTCTTCTATTTGCTGTTGTTTTTGATTGTATATGCTAAACTGAATGCTGAAAAATAAGGGAGAAATGCAAAATGTGTAGATGGGAGGGGGGTAAGTGGTGCAGTAGTACACTGGCTGTGTCTGAAAGCTTAGGCAGCTGACTTGCCGCCTCGCTGCCTTATGAGGCAATGTGTTTTTGTGATTTGTTTTTGCACGAAGGCACCTCATTTGATTGTTTTTTGACTGGCTTCTTAATGGGTTTTGTGGCGGTTTAATGATCTACAACAAAATAGAACGAGTTTTGGTGATAACTAAACGAATATTGATTTCTCGCTAGAAATAACATCAAAAGTGCAAAAAGTTAGGCAGAAATATACATTTACACACAAACTGACCACCAAATGCAACTTTCAAATGCCATCTTTATTTTTTAGCTCACGGAATGGAACACACAGGATTGTGGGATATCAAATGTAGCGAAGGATACATCTATGCTGCCTTCAAAATTCGATCAGAAGAAGGTACCTCCAGAGACAGGAGGTAAAGCAGAATTTGGATTCGGACGACGTGGCTTGATGCCTTTCTGCCTTGGACTGCTGCCTCCAAAGGCAGTATTTAGAGCTTTCGGACGCAGCGACTGATGCGCGGTCATGTGTCCTACGCTGAAAAAATGGGCTCATCCAATCATAATTCAGTACCAAATTATTAACCCCCTCATTAAAGCTGCTACCTGATTGCCTAATCCTAACCCCACCTCTGATCCTAACCCCTAACGTTACCAAAACTAGGGAGTAATAATCTGGCAGGGGTCAGAATTTGGCACAATACGGGACATATAGGCCTATATTAAATGTGTAATTTGTCTCGCATTACTTTAAACACTCACTAGTTTGTAATCACAGTAGGTCAGGGGTGTCAAACTCGGTCCTGGAGGGCCACTGTCCTGCAGAGTTTACCTCCAACCCTAATCAAACACACCTGAACCAGCTAATCAAGCTCTTACTAGGCATACTAGAAATTTCCAGGCAGGTATGTTGAGACAAGTTGGAGCTAAACTCTGTGGGACACTGGGCCTCCAGGACCAAGTTTGGACACCCCTGCAATAGGTGATCTTTTGTTTTGGTTAACCCAGGGGTGTCAAACTCAGTTTCTGGAGGGCCGGAGCCCTGCTGAGTTTTGTTCCAACCCTGTTTCAACACTCATACCATAGCTGTGTTCGAAATGGCATACTTGGTTAGTTATTATTGCTGATTACTGCCCAGTTAATGGTTTATATTTTTTTTATTTTTTTGTGTTAGTGTGTGAAAAATAAGCAACAAATGTTTCAGAGTAGCATGCAAAAGTGTTGTCACATGACAAAACATTAATTCAGCACAGCTGCTGAGGTTGTTACCTTACAAATAAATGTACTAACCATTCTTTTTACAAAGGCTTGTTAATTAGGGATTTATACTAGTAAACAATGCTATATTGGCCGATTGAACTCATTTCATAATTAATGGTCTTTATATACTGAACAGAACTAATAATAATTGTGTAAATAGTAGTGGTAGATATTTATATTTCAGTACTGTAGTACATTATAAAACATAATGCAATAACATAGTGTGTTTAAATTATCATACTTGAAAATATTATTAAATGAATGTCACTTTATTGAGACAAAAACCTCCCTAGACATATAGCCAACTAACAACACTGTATTATTAATGAGACGGTTTATTTATTATAAACTCTGCTGGGCTCCGGCCCTCCAGGAATTGAGTTTGACACCCCTGGGTTAAATGGTCTTGAGTGTGTATGTGTGCGCGCGCGCGCGTGTAATTAGTGTTATTCCTGCCCTCTGCACACACACGCACGCACTCAGAACGCGCGCTACTTCGTTCGCTCAGTCAGTCAGAGTTTGAGCATCGTTCAGCACGTGCGGGGCGAATCAATCTGGACAAACACGCGTTTATTGCAGCTTTGTTTGCGGATTCTTCTGGGAAGTTCATCGGCTCTGTGGATGAGATGTTTGTGACCGTGGCTTTGCTGATATTAATTCAGAGTAAGTGCTTTGTTCCATGTGATCTTCTTAAAGTCTCATGATCTTCTTTAGAGAATAAGATTAAGCGCTTGTGTGTTTGTGTTTCTGTCTCATGTCGTAGCCTATGCTTTCTCCAGTTCTGTTAAATATCATCTATATCATCTGTACGCGTGATGATTTCATCTGCAGGCAAAAGTTTTCCATTTACAAATTATTGGGTTAAAACTGTAAAATACAATCTAAAATACCATAGTATTCGAGCTACACAACCATGGTGTCACCAAAGTAGCCTACTTTGTTGTGAGGTTTTAAGTATAATTTTATGAAAAATCTTTTAATATTATAGTTCAGTCAATACAAATTGAGTTTAGATTTGAATTAATGATATTAAAAACAATTAATTAAAACAGTAATAATTCCTCTGCTCTTTAAATTTTAATATCTCATTATCTGAAGTTAACAGAAGATGATGAGCTGAGATTACAGTACTAGCATGGTCAATATAACCAAGGCTGCTGGTGAAACTTGTTTATTACCAATATTTATTCCAATATTCCACTTTTTATTCCAGTATTTATAATCATTCTTCTTAGTTGGGTTTTGATATCTCATTTTGCTGTGAAATTTTTATTCATCTCCATTTGTCTACATTTAGTTTTTTTTTTTTTAGTTTTTTTAAAGATTCAGAAGTCATGGAAAACCTGGGAATATTTTTTTTCTTTCCCCAGGCTCGGGAATTTGTTTTGAAAATCAATAAATTCTTAAATTAATGGATATTTCTGTAATGATTTCTCTTTTTTTTTTAAGTTATGTCATCATGAGTTTTCAGAAACTTGTAGGTCAGTGTTATTTAATCACTGAGATATTGTACTTTTTGTTTGTTTTGAATCAGTTTTTACTTTTCAAATTTTTCATTTTAGGTATATTTATTTGTATAGGTTTTAGTTTAACTATAATAACCCAAACAGTATTTACATGATACTTCAATTGATTTTTTTTTTTTTTTTAATAAATACCATGGTACTTGGCCAGTAGAATTTGTAGAATGTGTGTTTGGGTGGTCATCCATGCGATGCTGAGCATGTTTGTGAGGGTTCAGATGTGCAGCGCTTCTCTGATTCTGCATCTGTTGATTCTGGCTGAGTTTGATGGTGTGTTTTACTGTAATTCTGCTCAACACGCTGCGTCTCATGAGATCTCAGAGAACACTTGTGATGCCACGGCTCTGATCAAATGGGGTGTGTGTGTTGGGGGTGGAGTTGTCTGTACCAGCTGTTCCAGGCAGAGTTCCACAGACTGTCTTTGTTCTTTCAGAGTTTCTCGCACCCCACAAGCTCACAAACACCCGACAGATCAACACAACAATACATCAACACTGGGCTTTTTCCCCTATTTATTCACAGGCATTATTACAGGCCTTGTATTTACACATTCACAACTAAGTAGTTGTTATATTCATTAAGAATCTCTTCTAAGAACATAATTATCGAATTCTGAATCTCATATTTCACCCCAAAATTACAAGAAAGAAACAGTGTTATTTTAGTATCTAAAAGAGTATGAAAATGGGTTGTTGTTATTGTAGTGTATATAGAAAATGTTTTTTTCTTTTATGGTTTTAGTTAACAGTAATAGCTCTGAAAAGTTCAAGAAGGCTGCTTTAAAAAAGAAAACAGTGGTCTTATGTTTTCATTGAATTTTGTTGAAATACAAGAAAGAAATGGGAACATTATATTTATTTAATTTATTTATGCATATACATGCACAAACACACACAGGCTACATGTCAAGTATTTGTTGTACTCCATTTAGTTTATGGTGATTTCAAATTAAAATTCTTGTACTGAAGCCTTATAGTATAAATTATTGCATTGCAATAATAAAAATGTGGGAACAAATAATTAGAATAATAATAATAGTAATATTATTTTAGATTTTTTATGTAATGTATAATATAAAAATATTTATCATTGTTATTTATTAATATTTTATTTAAAAAAAATGAAGGAACATATTACAGTAGTGAGAATTTAGGCTTAAATGTTGTCATTATAATCAAAATGTTCCATTGTCTTTATGCAATTTATTTTTCATTGTTGTAGTTTTGGGGTGAAATATGACCTGAACATAAGTCATAACATAAGATTCAGCAAGTGTATGTGTATGATTGTTTAAATCTTCTCATACTAAAGATTAATTTGCATTTGTTGTTGAGCTGTTGTGTTTAAGAGCTGTAAAATATGAATCCGAATCAGTGAGCGAGTATGTTTATGTGCTGACTCAGGACACAAGCAGTGACAGGTGTGTGTTTGTGGTGGTGTGTGTTTGTGTGTAGTTCTCAAAGGGACAGTTGCTGTCCGTGTCGTCCATGTGTCAGGTCGTCTTATCAGACTGGACACAGTGTTTTCATGTGCGTTGATTCCCGTCAGCACACAATGCCTCTCTCCATCTCTCCTCAAATTCAGACGGAGGGAAAGGTGATAAGACGTCAGGTGCAAGGTCGAGTTCGGCACCGAGCTGCTGAAAAGATGCAGTTAGAAATCTCTGCTGAACAGAAATGCAGATCCTGTCTGCCATCATGTGCTCTCCCTCATATTGTTTCAGAGCCGTTTTGACTTACTTTCTTCAGTGGAACATGAAAGGAGACATTTAGCAGCATATTTGGTGAGGAGATGCATGAACAATCTACGAAACATCTTCTTTTGTGTTCCTCAGAAAGTCAAACCGGTTTGGAATGACATGAGGGAGAGTAAATTTTATAATACAGTGGGATCACCCCCCTTTAAAATAATCACATTTTGTTGCTTTGCAGCCTGAAATGAAGACAGACACATTTTTTGTTTTATCCAGCTGTATTACTCAGTGCAACTTATAACATCCAAGTAATTGATATCACACCAACATGTCAGAAAAAAAAAACAAAAACACAGAGTTGGAAAAAGGACCCCCCCCCCCACCAAAAAAAGTAAATTCAATCAGGTGGAGGTAATCACCTTCTCAATGGCACAACTGTGGTCATTTCGATTAGAGAACAGTTTTCCTGAAGCATTTCAGTCCTTGGTAGTGCAGCTGATGCAAACAATCAACTATGGGTGGCAGGGCACAGTCAAAAGATCACTGGGATAAAGTTGTGGATTAGTACAAGTCAGGAGGTGGATACAAAAAAACTTCAAAGGTTTTAACAATTCCTAGAAGTACAGTGAAGTCTATTATTAAGAAGTGGAAAGTATTTGGATCAGGACATCACTCCAACTGGATGAAAGAGCCAGGAGAAAACTGGTCAGAGAAGCTACCAAGAAACCTAAAGCAACTCTGAAGCAGTTGCAGGAAATTGACAAAGAGTGGTCATTGTGTGCATGTGGCAACAATATCACAAATTATTCACAAATGTGGCTTGTTTGGGAGGGTTGCAAGAAAAAGCCACACCTCAGGAACATGCTGAGACGACTGAGCTTTGCCTAAGCGCACCTTGAAGATTCTGAGGCAGCTGAGACTAAAATTTAATGATTTAGCTTCAACACCAAACAATATGTCTGGTGGAAATCCAATACAGCTCACCATCCAAATGACAGCATCCCTACAGTAAAGCATGGAGGTGGTAATATCCTGTTGCGGGGTGTTTCTCTGCAGCAGGGACTGGAGCATTTGTCAGGATAGAAGGAAAAATGTATAGGGCAAAATACCGTCAAATTCTTGAGGAAAATCTGCTGCCATCTGCCAGAAAGTTGTCAATGGGAAGAAGGTTTACCTTCCAAAATGACAATGACCCAAAGCACACAGCAAAACTCAGCACACAGTGGTTGAAGAAGAAAAAGGTGAATGTCCTTGCATGGCCTAGTCAGAGCCCAGACTTAAACTCCATTGAAAATCTGTGGAATGACTTGAAGACTGCAGTCCACAAATGTTCACCATCAAATTTAACTGAATTTGTTTTGCAAAGAGGAGTGGGCAAATATTGCAGAGTCTAGATGTGCAAATTTAGTAGAGACAGAGACAAATCCCAACAGACTAAAGGCTGTAATTAAAGCAAAGGGTGGTTCAACTAAATACTGACACAAACGGGTGATCCTTTGTCCAACTCAGTGATTGTTTTTTTATTCATCTATTTTTTTCTGAAATTTCGGTGTGATATCGTTCACTTGGATGTTATAAGTTGTACTGAGTAAATACAGCTGGATAAAACAAAAACTGTGTTTTTCATTTCAGGCTGCAAATCAACAAAATGTGATTATTTTAAATGAGGTAATTATGTTCTATACCCACTGTATATCTGAACCATTCCTGTGGAAGATGTTGAGGCTGTTTGTCTGATGCGATGCGAGTGGGTGATTGACAGCAGCTCATGCAGAGGTTTGATAAGATGATGTACGGTACTGACACCAACCGTCCCGTTTCATACTCCACAACTGGAATAATACAGATATGGAGGAATGTCAGCATTCCTTCTGTGTGATCTAATGGACATTCAAACAGACGTGAGCACTACAACAAGTGTGTGTTGACAGAAGCCTTCCAGACAAATCAGAGCTGTTATTGTAAACTAAAACTGGCTTTAATAAAAACATAGGCCTAAATATTAATTTTAAAAAATTACAAATGTTACAAAAGTTAATGTGAAGTACTAAAATGACTAAAACTAAAACTGAAATATAAATAAACTGAAGCTAAATTGAAATATTTAAACTCAGACAAAAGCAACTAAAATTAAAATTATAAAACATTTTTTAATTCATAATATTAATAAGTAATACTGTAATAGTATATAGATAATAGTAAAATAACACTGCTGGTACCACGGTACAGTGATAAGTACACTAACAAAAAAGTAGCATAGAACTTGCATGAGTTTTCAGTTCCATGGTGTTCTTAAAATACCCATGTAAATATTTCAACATGAGTTTTCATTTTAAAGTGCCATATAATTACTATGATGCCATCACTGTACCATGGTACAGCATGATTTGTAAGAAGAACACAGCAAGACACAACACAAACCAAAAAGTACCATGCTATTACCATATTTTTTGGGCATGTATCATGGCAATCCTATGATGTTGATTGATCACTGTATTCAAGTATTTAAAAAAAAAAAAAAAAAAAAAAGGTACTCCAACATACAGGTCCTTCTCAAAAAATTAGCATATTGTGAAAAAGTACATTATTTTCCATAATGTAATGCTAAAAATTAAACTTTCATATATTTTAGATTCATTGCACACCAACTGAAATATTTCAGGTCTTTTTATTGTTTTAATACTGATGATTTTGGCATACAGCTCATGAAAACCCAAAATTCCTATCTCAAAAAATTAGCATATCATGAAAAGGTTCTCTAAACAAGCTATTAACCTAATCATCTGAATCAACTAATTAACTCTAAACACCTGCAAAAGATTCCTGAGGCTTTTAAAAACTCCCAGCCTGGTTCATTACTCAAAACCGCAATCATGGGTAAGACTGCGGACCTGACTGCTGTCCAGAAGGTCATCATTGACACCCTCAAGCGAGAGGGTAAGACACAGAAAGAAATTTCTGAACGAATAGGCTGTTCCCAGAGTGCTGTATCAAGGCACCTCAGTGGGAAGTCTGTAGGGAAGGAAAAAGTGTGGCAAAAAAACGCTGCACAACGAGAAGAGGTGACCGGACCCTGAGGAAGATTGTGGAGAAGGACCGATTCCAGACCTTGGGGGACCTGCGGGAAGCAGTGGACTGAGTCTGGAGTAGAAACATCCAGAGCCACCGTGCACAGGCGTGTGCTTTTGAACCAGAAACAGCGGCAGAAGCGCCTGACCTGGGCTACAGAGAAGCAGCACTGGACTGTTGCTCAGTGGTCCAAAGTACTTTTTTCGGATGAAAGCAAATTTTGCATGTCATTCGGAGATCAAGTTGCCAGAGTCTGGAGGAAGACTGGGGAGAAGGAAATGCCAAAATGCCTGAAGTCCAGTGTCAAGTACCCACAGTCAGTGATGGTCTGGGGTGTCATGTCAGCTGCTGGTGTTGGTCCACTGTGTTTTATCAAGGGCAGGGTCAATGCAGCTAGCTATCAGGAGATTTTGGAGCACTTCATGCTTTCATCTGCTGAAAAAGCTTTATGGAGATGAAGATTTCGTTTTTCAGCACGACCTGTCACCTGCTCACAGTGCCAAAAAACATGGTCAGTAAACTGGTAAATGGTTTACTGACCATGGTATTACTGTGCTCAATTGGCCTGCCAACTCTCCTGACCTGAACCCCATAGAGAATCTGTGGGATATTGTGAAGAGAAAGTTGAGAGACGCAAGACCCAACACTCTGGATGAGCTTAAGGCCGCTATCGAAGCATCCTGGGCCTCCATAACACCTCAGCAGTGCCACAGGCTGATTGCCTCCATGCCACGCCGCATTGAAGCAGTCATTTCTGCAAAAGGATTCCCGACCAAGTATTGAGTGCATAACTGAACATAATTATTTGAAGGTTGACTTTTTTGTATTAAAAACACTTTTCTTTTATTGGTCGGATGAAATATGCTAATTTTTTTAGATAGGAATTTTGGGTTTTCATGAGCTGTATGCCAGAATCATCAGTATTAAAACAATAAAAGACCTGAAATATTTCAGTTGGTGTGCAATGAATCTAAAATATATGAAAGTTTAATTTTTATCATTACATTATGGAAAATAATGAACATTTTCACAATATGCTAATTTTTTGAGAAGGACCTGTACTTTAAAGAACACAAACCATTTTGTTGGGAAATATCCCTGTTTGTAAGGATCATTGAGATTCGTGTTCATGAGACTCAAACCATCAGGACACTTAAATGATCCATAGATCCCATCCAGATCAGTCTTATGTTTTGATTGGTGTTTCCTTTAAATGATTAAATAACATATCAAGCGCTGTAATCAGCCACAGTCCTTTTGTTAATGATTTTGTCTGTCCGGAAACAACAATTCCAAGAGTGATTTATATGTTCAGTTTACACAGGAATCCATGTCATTTTCAGCAGCTTGCATTATACATCCAGGCATTAATACATGAAAATGTATTTAAATAAAAATACATTATTTTGAAAATACACAAAATACATGTGAAATTGTCCATCCAATTGGCTGAAATCCATCTGGACCTATTCTGAATGAAAAAAAAAAAAAAAAAAAAATATATAATATATAATATATATATATATATATATATATATATATATATATATATACACAATACCTTTTTTTATAATTATTTAATGTATATTTCATGTTTATTTTGTTGTGTATATAAAGTTTATTTAAATTGGAAAGTTTATCTAAAATGTAAATTTAAAAAAAATCTTAAGCATTTAACATGAATATTTTTTTTTTTTTTATGAACAAAACCAAAAGCTGAAGATTTTTTGTGGTGTACCATTTATCAGTGTTTGTATCAGTATTGTAATCAATAATCAGTATTGTTCAATCAATATTGTTTAATTTATTGTTATACATATGTTATCATATTTAAACAGTATGTTTTGTTCTAATGTCATAAGTCATAATCTCAAGTTTACTGGGTTTACTATGATTTAATTCTTTTGTGTGGGTTTATGTAGTGTACTTAACATTTTCACATGTGTCCTACAAAATTACCCACAACCTTATCAGTTTATATGTGAAGAAATCAATTTATTCATAAACTTCTCACAAAATGATTGTTTGACAAACTACTCTGCAAACGACTTCCTCTTACCACTGCTTTCTGATGGTTTGGAGAACAATTACTCAGTCGCCCCCCTGTCATTTCACAGAATTATACAAAGGTGAGCAAGTGTAAAAAGTGGCAAAAAAGCCACAACCATTTAGGGAGGAGTGCGCACAGTCAGCAGGTTTGCGGTATAGAGGCAGGCTTCAACTCCACAAACCGCTTCCGCTACGAGAGGAAGCGGCAGCGGCATTTCCTTTCGTTGCATACTGCCCTTATAATAATTGCAATTGCACCAAGCACATCACACACTATTACTCAACCATTCGTCCATGCTTCTTTTTCCACTCCAACGTTTTCCCACTAAAAGCTGCATGGATATATTTGCTTACCCCGATTGGCCTTTTTCCATGTAAATGATTTAGAAAAAGTTAAATCAGTTCACACTTGATGAATTCACACTTTATATCATTGCCACAATTGGTCACATCCAACATGCAGTAATGCTTTAAACACATTAGACAAGCTAGTTGATAAAAAACAACCGATTAACTATCAAAACTGATTGGTTAATGCTTTTTTTTCCCTTGTTGGTGCTCTTTTATTCTTTTGTTAACTGAAGGCAAATGATGCTCTATGCTCTATTTTAACTTTAATCAATAAGTACAATTGACCATGACATCCTCACCTCATCTTATTCCAGAAAAGTCGCTCACTCAATGCTGAGTGGAGCTGTACAGCTGCAGCTCGTGTGATGAATGTTGAAGGGAGAGAGTGTGTCTGAACTAGTTGATGCACAAAATCAGAGGTTGACTGGCACAAAGTATTTTATGTAGTTTGAAAATACAAAAATACTAATCTTAAATGTTTTTAAATACAAATTTAATTAGCCTTTTTCCAAAAGCTTTAAAATACAAAATAGTACTTTGTATTTCAAATACGTATTTCAAATACGTATTGTATCTGAAATATTACCCATCCCTGCATATCAAAACCCACTCACAACACCCTAGCAGCGGCATTGTAACATCCTAGAGACTACTCAGAACGTTACAGCATCTGTATAAAGGTGCCCTGGCAAACACACAGAACTCCTTAGAAACCACATAGCAAAACACTAAAAACACTGATAACATTTAGGAAGTCAAGATACCAAAATTAACATTAGGCTGACATATCACAAACAAGGTGAACATCTGAATGTCACACAGCAGATATTTTTCATTGTGTTGATCATTCATCCTCGTCTCTGTTTCAGGCATCGCTGTTGTCCCTGTCACCGTCACCAGCCGCAGTCCTCAAGTGGAAGTGCATGAGTTCTCGGGTGAGTTTGTGTGGCGTCTTCATGCAGACGTCAGTGAGATGATGTGAGCTAACTCTGTGATGTCTGCTGTCCTCCACAGATGCCGAGCTCTCCTGTGAGTTCAAGACAGAGAATGAAATGAATCCTCGCATTGAGTGGAAGAAGATAGACAAGGATGTGTCATTCGTTTATTATGACGGCCATTTCGTAGGTAACTGAAGTTTGTGATGTACCATTTTTGCACCAGTTTCATCTGCTGGACATTAAACCGCATGGCAAAGCAACTGCTGGGAACTCCCTCGCAAACACAAAGGCCACGTACACACTGCAGTTAAATTCGGTTGTTAGTTCACCTTTTACTCCTTAATCGCACTCTGTACACACATAATTGACTAAAATATGGTAGTAACAACTGCATTAACTCCTGCATTAAATACAGGTAGTGTCCTTTTACAGAAATTCTATGCAGTGTGTACAGAACCGAACTGAACAACTAGTTGTTAGTGATGATGTCACGAGAAGCATGCCAATGTGCATTACGTCAGTACGTCAGTGTTTACCTCAGATCTGACAGGATGGTGGAGAGAGGTGTCTTTTGGACCGAGCAATTGCGGTCAAGAGAGTGTAGGCTGTTCAATAACAACAGTTTAAAGAACAAAACTAGATTACGACGTGTCTCCCGACGATGGTGTTTTAATAATGTTTTGCAGATTTTCGCATGTTTTTGCTGTCTAATGTTTTTGTCAACAGCAGCTAATCTGTGGGCCTCCATTCTCGCCGCGATGCCGAAACGTTGCTATGGTTACCACTCTGCCATTCATGGCAGTGTCGGGAGTGAGTTGTGTTCCGAACACACATGGAACGATAATTTACGGGACTCACTCCCGCATTTAAATGCAGTTGTCACTCCAGAAACTTACAGTGTTTATGTGGCCAAAGCAATGTCCTGGTAACCACCTACAACATCCTAGCAACATATCAAACCCTCTTGCACCACATCAGGAACCATTCATGTCACCCTAGCAACCACGTAGCAACACCCTAGCAACTGCTCAAAACACCATAGCAACCATATATTAATGCCCTTAGAATATTTTAGCAACCGCACAGCAACCCTTATGAAAATTAACCATGGTTTTATTATAGTAAAAGTGTATTAACCATTTTTTTTGGGGGGGGGGGCGGCGGATTGTTTACTATTTGTATAAATGTCATGGTTAAACTATGGTTAGTGTAGCAAAACCATTACGTTGTCTTTACCATGGTTTAACTACAATAAGCAATGATTTTTTGTTTTTTTTTGTTTTATTTGTATTGTTAATTTTGTTAATTTTAGTATGTGAAAATATCAATTCATAATTCATACGGACTCTGTGCGTTAAAACAGCAACTGCATTAAAAACTATAACTGCATTCTGTAACCCCAGCAACTTCTCAGAACACCATAGCAATGATATATCTATGCCCTAGCAAATGCCTAGAACACCTCAACAAGCACATAGCAACACCCAAAAACACCCTGGCAACTACTCAGAACAACACAGCAACCATATATCAGTGCCCCAGAAAATCCCTAGAACACTCTAGCTCATTGCAAGTTGCTAAAAATCACTCACAATACCTCAGCAACCACATAAAACACCATAGACTGTATAGAAATGGCCAAGCAAATACCTATAACGCTCTAGAAACCACACAGCGAAAAACTAAAAAAAAAATTTATAACACCCTAGCAACTACATAGCATCACCCTGGCAGTCACTCAGAACATCTTACCAACTGTATGGATATGCCCTAGCAAATAGACCTTATGTGTCAGCGAAACAAGGCAGCACTGAAAAGGGGCGGAGCTACATAAGGTCCATACCTAGAAACTGCAACACACTAGCAACCGCATAGCAACACAACAAATATTTGGAACTCTGTAACAATCTTATCAGTGCTTTAGTAAACCATAGATACGTAGGCCTATAGGTAGATTCCACATTCGACAGCTCCAGACACGTCGACATCGGCCATCTTGGAATGGTCTGTATGTCACCACTCACAATAAAAATCAATGAGTTTCAAGATGCAACAACATTGCGCAGTATCGGTTTATAAAAACGACTAAATTTAAATTCGTAAAGAAAATTTATAAACTTTCACAGGTAAGGATGTATTGGTTTGTGTGTTTTTTTTTTTTATATATGTATTAACAAGTTTTTTTACTGGTTTTTAATTTAAATTTCTTTTTAGATGTTTTGTTAGTTATTTTGTTTTTTGTTTTTTTGTTGTGTTTTTGTGTTTGATCTTAAGTATATTGTGGATAAAGATATTCATACATGTGTATAACTACTGTTGCAGTGCTCTCGAGTGTTCACGGACTGGCTTTGACATTCCAATATGGTGGACGGCTTATGTATAGCGGCCCACAGAAACAGCCGCTAATAGTGCATTTAGTTATACATATCTATGTAGTATACAACTAGAACACCTTAGGAACTTCATGGCAACAAGCTAAAAAGCACTCATAACACCTCACCATCCACATAGCAACACCCTACAAATGCATAGCATAGCAACCACAACACTCGAGCACAGGCAAACACAGCTTTAGTCTGTTTTTGTTGTTGTTATAGTTGCATCTTAAAGTTACATTTGAATTTTGTCTTGTAATCAGTGAGTAGCGGATCAGACTGTTTTTGTGTATAAATCTAAATTTAGTTAAATCAGTTAAGTCCGATTTCCCCTCATTATCAGAACAGGATCTGTGTGACGCAGTATAAATGGCTGCTTGAGGTTAAAGAGACGAATCTGTTTATGTGTCCATGCTTGACATGAATGTCAGCCCAACAACTCACTTTCTGTAGAAACATCACGTTTGGTTCTGTGCAGTGGTGAATGAAGTACACAAATCAAGTACTTGAGTAAAAGTAGATACCCTAATAAAATATGACTACAGTAATAAAGCGTAAAGAGCTCCTTTTCAATTTTACTTGAGTATAAATACAAAACTACTTGATTTATTTACTTGAGTATTAAAAGTAAAAAAAAAAGTACCGACCGATAAATATTTATTTAGCAACTGATAAATACTACTGATGATTAATGATAACTCAGGTGTGCAAACAAGTGAAAATAAATAAAATATACGATATTGTCTGGGTTATTTGTTGTTTTAGTTTAGTTCTGTGTTTCTTGTTTAGTTTGACCCAGTTTCCTTTTTTCCCATTTTCCCTTATTAGTTATCCCCTGTCCATCTGTCCATTTAAGCCCTTAGTTTTAGTCAGTTCCTTGTCTGGTATTGTTTGTACATTTCAGTTGTTGTTGTGTCTCCTCCCGAGTTTTCCTGTCGGATTTATTATTAAAGACTGTTAGTTTGTTCTGAATTGTGCGTCTTGTGCTGCAACACACTATTACACATATAGCCTAGTACAGTATATAAGAACGAAAAAAGTAAAAACAAAATGTGTTGACAAATATAAACATACAACATAAAATCAGATGTCACATAGGGCAAAATGTGTTAACATTTTAAGACGCTATAAGTCTATGCAATGCTATGCAAACATATTAATGTTATGTTTAGTTTTTAAATAAAACTTAAACTGTTCAGGCATGTCCACATTCAAGCATTTCATACAGTAGGCTTAAACAGCTTAACCTTTTACAGCCCATTTAGTTCAAACAACTGACAGTTTGTGACCTAAACCTGATTTTCATTTACAAAAATAAACTCTAAAATTCGGGTAAAATATATGATATTATGCTTTGGAATATAGTGAAGTAAAGGTTTCAGATACTTGAAAAATGTGCATAAGTACATAATACTTTGTTGCTGTCTACCACTGGATCTGGTGAAGCAGTTATTCTCATTTAGAGATGTGCAAATGTCTTCTGTGTTGTTCAGGGCCATTTCATGATCGTGCTGAGATTAAAGGGGCAACAGTGCGGCTGCGCAGAGTGACTCAGGTCGATGCGGGCAAGTACCGCTGTGAGGTCAGCGCTCCGCTGGACTCCATCACGCTGGGAGAGACCAACGTCACACTGAGAGTGCTGGGTAACACACGCCTCTCCTGCTCTCTGATGCTCTGTGTGTTCTACTCGTGTGTCTGATGTGTTTTGTGCGCTTTCAGTGCCTCCACAAACACCATTGTGCGACGTGCCCAGCTCTGCTCTGACAGGCTCTCAGGTGGAGCTGCGTTGTAGGGACCAGCACAGCATCCCGCCCGCTGTCTACACCTGGTTCAAAGATAACCGCGCTCTGCCCATCCGCCAGCCCAACGCCACATACACGGTCAACGAGTTCACCGGCATACTGGTGAGAATGAAAACTGCCAGTGTTGACCTGCTAACTGACGAGATGAATGTGTTTAATGCTGTTTAATCTAGTTAATACAACACATTCAGCTGATTAAACATTACAAACAGCTTATCTACACTACTGTTCAAAAGGTTTTTTAATATTCTTGAAAGCAGTCTCTTCTGCTCACCAAGGCTGCATTTTTTTGATCAAAAATATACAAAAACTAATATTATTTTTCTATGTGAATATTTTTGTGACGTAATTTTTTTTCCTGCGATCAAAAGTGAATTTTCAGCATCATTACTCCAGTCTTCAGTACACACACATATATTTTGTAAACACAAACGTTTTTTTGGATACGATTAATCGTTTGACAGCACAAGTTTTTTTTTACTCTTTTAAATCTACTACAAATTTATCAATCCCATGTGTGATGTCATTTACAGTCTTTAATAAGAGGAATATATCTAAACTGTCAAGGTGCTTTTGTTTATGTTTTATAACACTCACAATATCAACAAGACGCTGTACTTCGGTAAAGAAAACAAACAGGATGTGCTTTTTGCTGTCTCTGTCTCCGTGCACTGGAGCGCAGCACAAAACTCAAGTATGGCGAAACTCAGTATATAGGCTACTTGTCTCACAGACATAAATATATCTACAGAAAGCTTGACATGTCTACTTTTTAATGAACCGATTCAAATCAAAAACAAATTATGTAATCTGTATGAAAGGTGCTTTTCTATGTAGCTGAAGGGTACAATATATACAGTACATAGAATGTAAAGAAATTAAATTATACATAGAACAGACATGACCATGAGATCCACTTATGTGACTATAACACACATTGCTGAACACATAACAGGACAAGCAAACAGATCTACATAAGAAATACATATACTTAACTGTATACTCACTTTATTTAACATCTAATTTATCCGCACCTTGATTAGATGCCTTGTTTTATGTTTCGGATTCAACTGTCCAGGAACTTCAGTAGAGGGCTCCATGTTTTTTCAAAAGCAGTCATTTTATTTCTGATTGAGGCAGTCATTTTCTCAAGTGTTAAAGTGTCTATTAATATGTTGAACCATTGGATAATAGATCATTTTGTTCTATCCTTCCAGTTTAAATGTATTACTTTTTTTGCTAGTATGGATGAGGTAAAGAAACTTTTTTGTTTCTTTTGAAGAAATAATAGAACATTTCCCAACAGAAACATTGAAGGGGCTAAAGAGAGATTAACGTCTAGAATCGCTTCAAATTTATGTAAAATTTCTGACCAAAAATTCTTTATGTACAGGTGCTGGTCATATAATTAGAATATCATCAAAAAGTTTATTTCATTAATTCCATTCAAAAAGTGAAACTTGTATATTATATTCATTCATTACACACAGACAGATATATTTCAAATGTTTATTTCTTTTAATTTTGATGATCATAACTGACAACTAAGGAAAATCCCAAATTCAGTATTAGTGTTGACAAAGCCCATAAGAGAGTTTACTTTTTGTGATATGTACTCGATATATAGTATTTTCTATTGTATCAACTATATTCTGGAATTACTAATGACAAAAATATTTTTGCAAAGTTTTAAAAGGTCTATGTCTGTATATTCATAGTGAAGATCATTATTCCATTTATTTGTAGGTAGAGAACTTGAAGATCATTGGAGGCTAAGATATATATTTGTGCTAATAATTTGTTACAAGGTAAAGATTTGAAGTTTTTGAGTTCATGATTATGATTCACAAAGGTATTATGTTTACTTTTTATAGCTTCCTTTAATTGAATGTATTGGTAGCGGTTTTTTTTCTGGAATATTTTTATTATTTTTTTAATTGTTCAAAAGTCATAAATATATCATTTTCTAAAATATCTCCTAAGTTTAATATTCCTTTCTCTTTCATTTTTGGGAAGAGAAAAGAATTTTTGTTGATAGTGAGCATGTTGTTGTTCCATAATGGTGTCCAACAAGATGGTGAGGAGCTGAGATGAAAAAGACTGTTAGCTTTCCACCAGGCTAATAGTGACATACAGTGGGAATAGAAAAGAATCACCCCACTTTAAGATAATTACATTTTGTTGATTTGCAGCCTGAAATGAAGACAAAACATCCAAGTGAAAGATATAACCAACATGTCAGAAAAAATAAAACAGAAAAAGGATCACCCCTGTGTGTCGGTAGTTAGTTGAACCACCTATAATAGCTTGATCCAGTTACTGTAATATTCACCAAACTCAAATAGATTAATATTAACAAAGAGAAAAGGCCAGTTTACTTTGAAAGGTGCATTTTTCTCTAAAGGCACGTCCGCTGTACATCTCCTTGCTATTTTTCCCAACACATAGTCATTACTTTTGCCAATTCTTTGTGGCAAGCTTTGTGTGCGCTTGAGGACGGAATAGGCTATATATTAAAGGCTCATTGGCCCAGTTTTACAGACGGGGCTTAGCTTAAGCCAGGACTAGGCCATAGTTCAATTAGGATTTTAAAGTAATTTTTATAAACATGCCTTAAAAAACTTTACTGGTGTGCATCTTGAGACAAAAAAAGGCACTGACATATTTCAAGATCAATCGGTGCAAGTTTCTTTCAGTTAAAACATCTCAGACTTACATTTTAGTCAGGGACTAGGCTTAAAGGGATATTCACCCGAAAATGAAAATTGTTTATCTGCTTACTACAAGGGCATTCAAGATGTAGGTGACTTTGTTTCTTCAGTAGAACACAAACCGTTGCAGTCTGTCAGTCATATAATGGAAGTTGATGGGAATCACTGCTAAAACATACAATAAAACTTAAAAAAAAAAAAAAAACACACACACAAACAAAACCAAATTAAACCCTGCAGCTTGTAATACATTAATGTGTAAAGACAAAACGATTGGTCTTGCAAGAAACTGAAAAGTTTCTGAAAATGTCCGAACTGTTAGGACTCTCCTGAACGTGTTCTCGGCAGCAGGCACGTGAGGCCTCCTCTTCTTCTTGCTTTATGGCGGATTGCAGACTTATAAGTGCATTACCACCACCTATCTCTCAAGTGGACCATTGAAACTCCTAATTGATATTGCAGATAGTGTCAATGGTCTGTTTGAGAGATAGCGACCACCAGCATTTTTGATCATTTTCACAAAAGTGGAAAAAAAGGCCCCCAGATTATTTTGTTGATTGAGTTTTGCTTCTTCACTGTGTTTTGATCCAGATCTTCAGTACTCTTTCAGAAGATGAAGAATTTTCATCAAATAGCGGGGGAGCATTGTCTAATAAACGACAGAAAATTCAGTCAATGGCGGGGAAAGTGTTTATTTAAATTCATATAAACCCCGACCAATAGTTTACTATCTTTAATCAGGGGCAGCCCTAAAGCATACATATCAGAATAATAATGTAAAATCAAAAAAGGTGTTCCTGAAAATATTTAAGATTTAAATATTTAATTGACTCTTAAAAATGTATTTAAAAAAATTAAATTGAAGTTGTGTAGAGTAACCACAGACGTTTCCTTTCGAGTCGTTCTCTCAACACTGCGGCTGAAAGCTACTTTGGGGAACAAGTAAAATCACGCTGTGTAAAAACTGTTATCTGTGAATCCACCCAGAGTTCATACGGGGAGAAACGTCCGACATGCTGCAATAGGTGGATAAGCAGGTGAATAGCAGGTTGGTACTGGACCTAGTGGAGACACTCAGACAGCTAGTTGGCACAGTGCCAGCACCTCCAGTACATAGCCAAGCCGCGCTGGGCTGGTTAAGTACAGAGAGTGACTGTATTGGTGCATACAACAATAAACTGACTCAGTGAGTGGGTTATAAATATACTGATAAATAGTGAAGCAACAAGTTTATTGGTGCATACAACATAACCAGCTCTTTGCGGGTAAAATGGACATTACAACTTCATTATAGATGTGCAGGACATGCCAAGGTCCTAAGAATAATACTGGGGCAGACAACTTGCAGCTGGGGCCATCAAGATTAGTGAATAAGCATAAAACACTGTATCATGCATTCAAGGCCGCAAGGAGCGTTGCATCATATCAGCTTTAACCTAGTTGAAGCATGTTAGGGAGGGGCGTGGCAACAGGCAACTCAGCCATCCAGTGGCTGCTCAGTCATCTTGTACTGCACCGACAGAACATGCAGTGCAAGAGAAGGAATCTCCAGGTTATAAAACCTAGTGAAAGTGTTTTGAGAAGATCCACTCGACTTCCCCAGAGGCATAAGCTAATCGTATAGCTTCCCTTATTCAGTGTGACATTCTGTCTGTTTTTGTCTGTCCACATATGCACTCAATGCACCCACAGGGCATAAGGCACACCTTTTGGTACACCTTTTTTTTCGGAGGTTGGCTCAAAAATGAAATCCTTGTAGTGTCATAACCTGGGCTCTGAATGGCATTGAGAGCACTTAGGTGTATAATCGAGTCTAGGTGTAAGCCTCACCATACAATCGTTCAGATCTAGCGCATACAAGCACTGACAGAGAGCTTGCAAGTCCCCCACCTGTTTCTCACAAGCTGAAGCGAGCAGTAGCGATATCTTGAATGAGAGTGCTTTCAAACCAAAGGAAGGGTTTGGCAGCGCACTGAGCACTAATGATAAATCTTATACAGGTGTCAGACCAGGGCAGAGGAAAGTTTGTTTGTTTATTAAGGGGTGTTTACCCACTGAGCGACACGTCAGCGCTTCTAAGTGCGTGCTTCTCCAGCGCTCGGTTTAGTGGTCTTTTTTCAAGAACCAAGGAGTAGCGGCTGTACCAGCCACATTCCCATTGTTCATCAGGCACTATCTATCTCTACCACTTGCTTTTTGACATGATCACGGTGGTCTGCAAGCAAACTGAAGTGTGTAGCCGTTCTCTGTGGTAATGACAACCCAATTGGTACCCCTGGGAGCGCCTCCCACACGCTCGGACAACTTGATAATAGACGCAGTGGTGTCTGACATCGCTGCTTGTGAGCATGAGAGGTGATGGATCCACAGCTCGAGGGGCAGGGATAACACCTCAAGATCTCTCTCTGCAAAACGTCGCCCTGAGGAGAGAATTTGCTCATGTGAGTGGGTGAGCGACAACAAATTTCTCCATGCTTTCCAGGAATGTCTCTGTGCTTCGTACACGGCTGACCACTGCTCCAAGGCAGGGGCTGCTTATAACACGTGAATGAGTGAGTGACTGGAACTCCTCTGTGTTCAGTACATGGCTGACCGCTGCACTGAGACGAGGCTGTTTATGCTGTGTAAGAGAGAGCAAGTGGTCAAAAACTGTTCTGTACACAGCTGACCACTGCATTGATCCAGGGGACGGCTTACATCGTGTGAATGAATGAGTGATCGGAACTTCTTTGATTAGTTCATCAGCGGTCGCTGCTTGAAAGCAAGGGACTCCTTGCATTGTGTAAATAAGTGCGACTGGACTTTCTTTACTCTATCAATAGCTGACCGCCGCTCTGAGGTGAGGGGCTGCTTGTATCAAGTGAATGATTGGAATTTTCCTGTGCTCCGTACATGCCTGGCCACTTCTCTAAGCAGGAGCTGCTTTTATTGTGTGAATGAGTGAGTGACTAGAATTTCCATGAGCTCTGTACATGACTAACAATTGCTTTGAGGCAAGAGGCTGCACGCTCTTGTGTGAATGAGTAAGCGATTGGGACTTCTCTGTGTTCTGTACACAGTTGGCCAATGCTCGGAAGGCAAGGGGCTACTGATAGCCTGCAAATTAATGACCGTCTGGAACTTTTCCATGCTCAAAACACAGCAGGCTGCTGCTTTGAGTCAGGGGGCTGCTTGAATTGTACAAATGAGGGTCTGTGAACCCCTGTAAACCTCTCATAGACAGCACTGTCAGTGATGAGGCTATTTTCCCGCCAAATTCAGGCCCCGGCTTAGTGGGGAGGATAACTTGGAAACTGAGCCCATGCAGCTTGCTACCAAAGTCCTTAAGGCCTTTTGCATACTGGAGGGTAGAAAAGCTCAGGCAGCACTGCATCTGCTTGGGGGGCACATGGGTAGAAAGGCAGTGAATATTCATTCTGAAGGAGACCTAGGATGTTTAGTTGAACAAAGGGGATTGGGAATTGACACGTCACAGGCCCATGACCTAAACTTTCTGTCCCAAGCTGCCATGGCTTCTATATTTGAGGTTCAGCGGCAGAGGTGAAGAAGTGAACCGACAGCTTATCAGTATAATATAAAGATTTTATACTCATTGGAAGACTGCAGGGGGATGGCAATCCGGCCACCTTCCACTGATGAGCGTACCTTCATCAGTGAGCGATAAGAGGCTTCTTGGAGAGAGCATAGCTGAGTGAAGGAGAAAGATTCTGGTATTACGGAAAAAAGGAAAAACATGTATTTAAAGGCAAATATTAGCAAATTGGAGAATAATCATGTCATAAACAATCATGTCATTAATGGTTAATATCGTCAGTGCAGATTGCTGTATGCATTTGTTTTGAATGAAAGTGACTGTTCAGTATAAGTGAAGACATGCTGCAGTTTTGAGGTGAATGTCCTCGTGTTCAGATCTTCATCTCTGCTATGAGTGTCACAATGACAAAGTAATGCTGACAGACAGACACAAGCGTCTCTGAATAACACTGACACTGTCACACACTCACGCCACAAGGACAGAACACACCAAATGATTCTGGGCTTCATTTCAGTTTGTTTGACCAAGCATCCATCTCAGTAAGTAGTCGTCAACTATATGCTACATTAAAAAATGTTGGGCTATTTCTGATGTAGCTTTTATTGTATGAAAACTCTGTTTTGAATGTTTAAAAACCAGTCAGTTTCTAAAAATTATAATGACCTAGTTAAACCGATCGGAGTGATTCATTGAGTGAGTGTCATTAAATTGATTCAAATTTACAGTTCATGAGTTCATACATGAATGGTTCTTGATTCTCAGCCTTACTGAAAAAGATGAAGGTGTGTTTGACTGTTGTTCTGTTGTGCTTCTGTCAGACGTTCCAGACTGTTAGCAGAGCCGATACGGGTCAGTATCACTGTGAGGCCAAAAACGGTGTGGGACCCGCCAAGAGCTGCCAGGGCACACACATGCATATCGGTGAGGAGTGTGTGTGTTTGTACCTACTTAACCATATTTTGGGGACAGATTTGTTCCAAGAATTAACACTGTGATTTATGATGATTGTGCAATCATCATAATAGTAAAGAAGATTCAATATAAAAACCCTGATGTGAGAAACTCAGACTGCCTGTGATTGTGCAGATTGGCCTTTTCATTCTATAATAACTTCCATAAAGCTTATAGTTATTATATTACAGCTATATGAATCATATTCAGGTGGAGTGTGTTGAAGCTTCAGAATGTGAATAACATATTCCGAGTGAATGTTTCATCAGGTGAGTATATGATCTGTAACGTGTCTGACAGATGATCTGAATGTGGCGGCGGTGATAGCCGGAGTGGTTCTGCTGTGCCTGATCATGCTGTTTTGTGTTTTCGGAGCGTGTTACGCCCATCGGCACGGATACTTCAGCCGTGAGTAGCTCTCCATCTCATTCTGAGAAGAACTCATTCTGAGGATGCAATGATCAGTTAAAGCTTGATATACTGTAGTACATTCAAAAGACATGCAAATTGATTGAAAACATTTAAAAATTGAATACATTTAAAAGTTTAATAATAGTAATATAAATTATGTCCAAAAGAAATATAGGGTAACACTTTACAATAAGGTTTCATTTGTTAACATATTAGGTAACATGAACAATAATTATTCAGCAACAATTATACAGGGTCAATATTTACTAATACATTATTAATATCAAAAGTTGTATCGTTAATATATTGTTAACTAACATGAAAATGAGCTTTTCTGTTAACTAGCAATAACAAAGATTAATGCCGTAAAAATGTATTGTTCATTTTTCTGTAATTGCATTGAATAATGTTCATAAATGAGAGCTTACTGTAAAGTGTTACCAAATATAGTTATAGAGCAGTTTTATACTATTATAATATTTATTCATATTTGAATAAATCATTATAATTTGTACTTTAATATCAACCTCAGGATTTTACTGCCCCTCTGTGGTGAAAATTATGAACAGAATTTTTGCAAAAAGAAAAAATATAAATGTAGCTTTTTTTTGTTTCAGTTTTAGTGCTTACAAGAACATTTATTTTATTTCAGCTTTATTACAGTTAAAGAAAACTGTTTTTAATAAGTGTTAGTTGTATGGTAATAACACTCAGTGTGGTTCATTATATCAGGAGTGAATTATTAGTTACATTTCCAGAGAAAGACACTAATTAATGTTCATATTTAATAAGTTGTTTTTCCTTTCATTTCTGACTGACCTGAACCTTTAATACCTTCATACACAGGACACAGAGGAAGGTAAGACAACTAGTTTACTGCCTTAACTAACAGACTAACTGTGTGTGTGTGTGTGTGTGCACTAATCGTCCCGGTTGATCCAGAAGCACAGGAAGCTGAACAGATGGCCGTCTGGGTTCTGATCAGATGTTATTGAGTTGTTTTAGTTAGTTTGATCTGGTTAACACAGGAGAGTTTTGAGTCGCATGTGATGGATTAATAGCTCGGCCTTCACTGATTCCCAAGATTATGCATGGCGTGCGTTCTGTGTGTGCGTTTCCGTCAGCGGCAGATGGTAGTGTTTGACCTTTGACCTCAGCGGTGCATCATTACAGGTCATTCTGGATCACGCAGTGTCACGGCACGGCTCACATTAGCAGCCAGAACCTCCACAGAACCGAACACACGTGAGTCACGGCAGAGAGAGAAACACCAGAGACTGCACACCGACACACAGATAGAGAGAGTGTTTGAGAGAGAGAGAGAGAGAGAGTTTGTTCTGGGTGACCTTTTTTTTTTTTTTTTTGCATCATGTGATTGTTTCAGTGTCTAACACTGTTATTTTCTGTGTTTCAGCCAACATTCGGGCTACAGTCATCCTCCAAAGGAAGTGAGTGATATTTTTATACCAACTCAACCACTGAGGACTAACCTCCGTTTCTACTAACCATCTGATATCCAAATGTCAATTTATACATTTATGATGATTAACAATAACTGCGACAATTAAATAACAGTTTGAGTAATTTAGTAATTAAACAATTCATTTTTCTTCTTTTTAATATTTTTTTTTTTTTTTTTTTTAAGGTACAAAGTATCAGTTTCACCTGTAATTCTTTTATTTTGAGTTGGTACATTTATGCACTTGTAACTCTTATAAACTATAATTTAATAATATCCAGACAATATCAAACCTTTCCTAAAAAAAAATGCTGTTTACGACAATCAAATGTTTGGTTGACCGCAGCATCTGCTCTTACCAGGTTCAATCACAATTATGTTTGTAGGGTTTTTTTTTTTTTTGTCAAAAGAGAAGTTGTAGCAAGTGTTTTGGACACACTGGTATTAACTCAACATTTGACCCTCCAGGGGGTTTTAACCATTTAGATACTACTGACCCCCAAATATCCCCATCCTAAAATGTATTTATATTATAAATAATGTTTTATAAATTTAAATACTATATATTTGTATGTATAAATGCCCAGTTAATACTGGGAAGAATTCATATAAATGTGTAAAATATTAATTGCAAGACATTGTTTACTCTTTTTCTGCTCACTATATAATACTGTAGGATTTAAATATTTGTTATTAATTGGAATACATTTTATTTTAATCTATTTATTTTTCTTTATACACTATTTTTGAAATTGAATTTATATTAAGCAAATCAATAATGTACAGAAATATTCTGAATTATTTTATTTTTTTTCTTCATCCACAGGATTTCAAACACACTCAGTCGTTCATGCTGTGATGTGAAAACGACGGATGGATGGCAATTGTTGTGACACTGGAACTACCATGAAGAACTCGATAACAGTCGGTCTCTCTATTGCAATAATAATCTTCCAAAGGCCTCTGATGAAGCGATCATCACATGAATGAACCAGATCAACTGGAGCGACTGAAGTGTTTGACTGGTGCCTTTAAACGAGTTGAGTAGAGTCTGATTGATGACATGTGACACGTCGTGCCTTTCATTTCAACTCAATCATGTCTGTGTCTACTGAGTGTGATGGTGGGAATCATGGAATGGCGTGAATTATTGTATATTTTATCTATATTTGTTTTTTTAATAAAGTTTTTTTGTCTGAATTGGAACATTTATTTGTAGCTGACGCATTTATCCAAAAGTGATTGAGGAGAAATGAGAAGTGCTTAAATACAAAATTTCCAAATTATGAGACCGAAAGGAAGGAAACGAAGTTAAAGATTTAGAATAAAGTTCATTTGTTAACAATAATGCTTTCACGAACTATCATATTTTCAACATTAAGCTTTACAAATGCTGTGAAAATTATATTGTTAAAGTTTGTTCACAGTCCCTATAATACATTTTTAAATTGTATTTGTAAACGTGTTTAACAATTAACACTTCTACCGCATTAATGGTTATTTCAACATTTAGTGATATATTTTTAACTCAGAAATGGAATACTGAAATTAAATACTTTCTTTTTTCATCCATAAAAGTTTGGACAAAAAAAAATAGTATCTTAAAAGTATTTTTATCAATATTTTATTTTAGTATTTTTTTTTTGTAAAGTATTTTTGTCCTTTTTAAGGTTTATAATTTTTTCGATTTTAGTATTTAGTTATTTTGGTACTATAAAAGTTTTTTTAGTTAATGTTTATTTCAAGTAACAAATGTTTTTGTTTTTAGTTAACCATAACCCTGAAGTAAGTATTATAAATAATTGTATTTTGAAGATAAACTAAGTCTTTGGGTTTGGAGGTGAAAACTAACCCTTTCGTAAGTGCTGTTTATTGTTACTTGTTCACTAATTTTTGTAAAACAGTGATGAACAAGATCTTATTGTAAAGAGTTACTGAAATATTAATGTATTTTACCTCATTGGAAAATCGTAACAATAAACAAATGTTCAGGAATGTGATTTGAAGAAACCCAGGCTGTAAAACAATGTATGAAACGCAGCATCACACAGACAAACAGATTTTTGAACCAAAGACTATTTATTAAATATTGAGTTCATATTTTCGGTGCACAGACAGTAAAGGACAGAAGGCATTCATTTTGCCGTCACCTCCTCTAGTTGGGGTTCTGTGGAAACAACAACATGGAAAATGTGTAGGTCAGTCATTAACCAAAGATTAACAAGCTAACCAGTAGTTCAAGCAACCAAACTAACCCAAAGGACAAAAAAAACAGTTGGAACAGCTTCAGCTCCTTAAACGTTTTATCCAGATCATTGTGTAGCTTGACTAGATGCATCAAACCTAAACTAGTATCTAACAGAAGCACTGATCCAATAAATCATGTTTAATAATCTGTTACTGTAGTTCAGATTATAATCATCCTGCTTTAAACCAGTTATTTCATGATTAAAGATTTGATTTCATTCATTGTGTGACTTAAGCTTCCTAATGGACTATTTTATTAGTACATATCAAATCAAATATTTATTTGTTTATACATCTAGCTGCTTAGGTTACATAAAGCATAAAACTGCAACAATACTACTAATAACTTTAGTATCAATGATTTTTGATATTTTGAATTAGTTATTTTAAAAAGTTTTAGAAAAGTTTTTTTTTTTAATGTCTAGTTTTTATTTATTAGTTTTATTTAGTTTTACTTAATTTAGTACTATAACAAACTATATTTAAAAGTTTTTCTAATAAATCAATTAAACTAAATGAAAATGAGAAGTGTTGACTTGGCTACTACCTGAAATAAAATAAGCTACTTATATTTCAGTTAACATTTATTTCAAATAGTGAAGTGTAAAATTAAAATTAGGGATGCACGATATTGGATTTTTGCCGATAACCGATATGCCGATATTTTTCCAACTCATTTTTGGCCGATACCGATATATTTCCTTTTGTTTGGAAACAACACCAAGTCTCTCCTGTGCAGAAATTATAAGCAAAATATTTTTAATTTTGGTAAGTTTTTAACAAAAACGTATTTGTTAGAATTAAATAAACAATAATGAAGGTTTTTTGACAGTACTTTGAAGCTCTGAAAATAACTATAAATAAACTATATATCAATTGCTGTATTTTCCCCCAGAAAGATGCAGTTAACCCTAACATTTTATTTTAAGATTTAACATTTGTAGATGGTCTAAGGCAAAAAAAAAGCTGTAAAAAATTCTGAAAATCTTTTAGAGCTTATGATTTGTTTAAAAATGAAAACATATTACACATTAATTAATAAATCAGTATGTATAAAATTATGTAATTTACAAGTGTCATGTGTTTGATTTTTTTTTATGTAAGCTATAGCTTCTGACCTTTAAATCAAAACATACTCATTATTTTATGACATCAATTACTGCTTTAAAAAAAAAAAAAAAAATCACAGTCTAAATGTTATTTGTGTAAGTTATTGTATTTTTAATTGAAGTAGAAGTAGGACAACAGCGCCCCCTACAGATTAAAACTCCTTACAGGACCCGAGGGAGGCTACTGTTTACTCTATCACACACCGAAGTGTCATTCTGTACCTGCTTTCACAGATTAAATGCAGGGATCCTAAACAGTGAATCCTTTCATCACTCAGACAAAACGTTGCTTCAAGCATGAGCCACACTTGCTGACACGATCTAATCACTGTCACACCCTGAGCACATGCGAGTTAACATATTTCTCTTAGCAGCAAGACATATCAGCATAGTTTTTCATATCGCCCGATGCCGATATTTACATCTAAAGCCATTATCGGCCGATTCCGATATCAGTCCGATAATATCATGCATCCCTAATTAAATTTTATTTAAAGTGCTTTAAAAACCACAAATTACCAAGGTGCTGTACACTTTCATAAAACTGTTTCTACAGTATGAGCGCTTCAAACCCTCTTCATCATGAAGTGAGCGTTCAGCCAGCAGCTCTTCAGCGTCTCAAACTCACCTGGGAATTTGAACTGAGGGAATTTGGTGAGATCTCCTCCTCCGTACAAGCGCTGGAGTTTGGTCATCTCTTCGGTCAGGTTCTTCTGATAGGCCGGACCGGCTTCAAACACACCGCCAGCGGTCCTATGACATCACAAAACCAGTGAAAACCACTCAAACCACCGCCAATGACAGTTCAGGTGACGTGAGATGAACATGTTGATCAGTATACACGGCTGGTCACACACTTGCTCTTGGCGTTGTACTCGCGGATCTTGTCCAGGAAGAGCTTCTGCACGGGATCCAGGTCTCTGGCTTTGTTGAAGACGACAGCAGACAGACCGATGTTCCTGCGCAGCGTCACGCTCACAGCCGAGCGCAACAGGGACGAAAGGTGGAAGAGCCGATGAAGAGCCATGATCTACACACAAACACACAACACTGTTATGAAGACCATCTGAGACCGACACAAACAAGCAAAACACACTCTCGGTCCGAAACCGCTCATTCACTAATCCCTATACAGTGTGTATGGCAGATGAGTGCACTATATCAGAGAGGAGTTAAATAAGTGATGGATTCGGACGGTGACGTATACACTGGAGCTGTTGCAAAAACATCATCTCACATGTACTTTTATAATATATTTACCTTATTTTAGAAAATAATATTACTAGCAATAACACTCAAAATGACTTTATATTGTAATTATACATACCTCCGCGTCAGCTGTGATATTATTGATTTGTTTTGTTATGCTTTTATGTTCATAATCACTAAATACTATTAAAATACTAAGAACAAAAATAAACACATTAACACGTTCATAATTTTATGTATTTATTATTTTTAGCATCTTGACACTCTCCCGAGCAGATAAGATAATGGTCGTAGAGCGCCCTCGGGCGACCGTTAATTTGACATCAGAATGAATACCGTGATTAACGAACACTTTTAAATTATCCACCAAATTATCATTTTTTAAAAAAGTTAACAACGATGCCACCTCGGTAAATTAGTAAAATAGTTATTGCCTGCATAACATATTTTAATATAAATAATGCATGAAATAAACGTTGTTAAGCAGAAAAAAATAAAGATGTAAACGGCGTCTCTCATTCAAACTTGCTCGCTCCCGCTTCCAGCTCGCCGGTTCTCCGCACTGGATTGTGGGAAATAGTGCTTCAGCGAGTGTACATCGGTTGTACCACAGATATATATTTACGTTCATATCATAGACTGCATGGTTCACATCTATGGGTTGTGGGTAAAAAGTAGTGGACGAATGTAGGGAATGAAGTCGTTCACTCAGAATTCGGACAGCACTACAAAATGGCTGACTCCCGGTCTAGTGCACTATATAGTGGGTGACTTTCTCCCATTCATCTCAATGAGCCTCAAGCATTAGGGTCTCTGTAGAAAGTCAACGGACCGATGGGAGGCAAGCCTCCGCTGTAACTTTACCTGCGGGTGTCGCTGTTAGACAGTGCTACTTTATAAAAACGAGTGACTTTTAGAATTTTAATACCATATTTAATCATATTGTTATTTCGATTATTTTCTCATCCAACTTTCTGAGGAGAAGCTGCCTCTTGCGTCCTCGGAGGAAGCATATATACAGTTTTCAACTTTGAACAAACATCAAACCAGAGCCAAACTCAGCAAGGTCAAACTGGACCAGATGTTACCGTGGTATTACCATGATAGTCCGGAGTCAATACTATAGTACATGATCACGGCAGACATTCAGCACAGTGACACTTATCAAAGTACTGTAGTTACAGTAAAGCCCTGATTATCAGTATGATGAGCGAATCGATCTGCACTCATATAACGTTACACTGGCCTCATGCGACTAAAGCGCGCGTGCTACGAGGGCGTACAAACATATGTAACAATCATATTCTCATTTTCATGCGAATCAAACACGATAAAGGAATATTTCGTCTAACCTTGTGTTTGACACCGGAGCCTCTGACAGACGAAACAACAGCTTCCGGATCACCGCGGGTGCTTATGGGTATGACCTCTGCTATGACGCGTGATTTTCGGGATTTTCGCTTGTATTATGTGCAGTTTTTTTTTTTTTTTTTAATCTATCATTTAAGATTATTTTAGTTTTAGACAAAAAATAAAATGGACCTGTTCGTGTCTTTAAATCCGAAAGAAAATTTGCATTTTGACAAGCGAATTAATTAGGAATATCTGAGCCTGCGTCACAATGTGCATATTAGACATTCTCTGATAATATCCATCCTAAATTCTATGTGATATTATTAATTTTCAATACTATTTAGTGCAGATAGGGTGGATAGTATGCACATTGGGACTCAGGGTGCGAGTTTCATATGACATTAAAAAGACTTTTTCAAATGACCTGAACATTCATGCATCACATTCAGTTTTATTTTATTTATTTATTATTTCTTTTATTATTAATGCTTAAACAGACAATACAAAAGCAACATAGCCAAGGGATCACTTACAAATCCAGAAAATAATAACCAATAATAATGACCACATACACATTAATAGTAACTTAAAATACTGTTACAAAAAAAGAAAAGAAAAGGAAAGAAAAAAAACAACAGAGCGTGAATGACATTACAGGGACATTACGATTAGATAAAAAAAAAAAACAATCACATACGAGGAAGGCATCTAAAAGCATGAATTTTCTTTAAATACAGGTGCATCTCAAAAAATCAGAATGTCGTAGAAAAGTTCATTTATTTCAATAATTCAACTCAAATTGTGAAACTCATGTAAATAAATTCAATGCACACAGACTGAAGTAGTTCAAGTCTTTGATTCTTTTAATTGTGATGATTTTGGCTCACATTTAACAAAAATTCACCAATTCACATCTCAACAAATTAGAATATGCTGAAATGCCAATCAGCTAATCAACTCAAAACACTTGCAAAGGTTTCCTGAGCCTTCAAAATGGTCTCTCAGTTTGGTTCACTAGGCTACACAATCATGAGGATTGTGCTGATCTGACAGTTGTCCAAAAGACAATCACTGACACCCTTCACAAGGAGGGTAAACCACAAACATTCATTGCCAAAGAAGCTGGCTGTTCACAGAGTGATGTATTCAAGCATGTTAACAGAAAGTTGAGTGGAAGGAAAAAGTGTGGAAGAAAAAGATGCACAACCAACCGAGAGAACCGCAGCCTTATGAAGACTGTCAAACAAAATCAGTTCAAGAATTTGAGTGAACTTCACAAGGAATGGACTGAGGCTGGGGTCAAGGCATATAGATGTGTCAAGGAATTTGGCTACAGTTGTCGTATTCCTCTTGTTAAGCCACTCCTGAACCACAGACTAAGTCAGAGGCGTCTTACCTGGGCTAAGGAGAAGAAGAACTGGACTGTTGCCCAGTGGTCCAAAGTCCTCTTTTCAGATGAGAGCAAGTTTTGTATTTCATTTGGAAACCAAGGTCCTAAAGTCTGGAGGATGGGTGGAGAAGCTCATAGCTCAAGTTGCTTGAAGTCCAGTGTTAAGTTTCCACAGTCTGTGATGATTTGGGGTGCAATGTCATCTGCTGGTGTTGGTCCATTGTGTTTTTTGAAAACCAAAGTCACTGCACCCGTTTACCAAGAAATTTTGGAGCACTTCATGCTTCCTTCTTCTGACCAGCTTTTTGAAGATGCTGATTTAATTTTCCAGCAGGATTTGGCACCTGCCCACACTGCCAAAAGCACCAAAAGTTGGTTAAATGACCATGGTTTTGGTGTGCTTGACTGGCTGGCAAGCTCACCAGATCTGAACCCCATGAAGAATCTCTGGGGTATCGTCAAGAGGAAAATGAGAAACAAGAGACCAAAAAAAAATGCAGATGAGCTGAAAGCCACTGTCAAAGAAACATGGGCTTCCATACCACCTCAGCAGTGCAATCAAACTGATCACCTACATGCCACGCCGAATTGAGGCAGTAATTAAAGCAAAAAGAGCCCCTACCAAGTATTGAGTACATGTACAGTAAATGGACATACTTTCCAGAAGGCCAACAATTCACTAAACATTTTTTTTGTTTTATTGGTCTTATGAAGTATTGTAATTTGTTGAGTTGAATTTGAATTGGTGGGTTTTTGTTAAATGTGAGCCAAAATTATCACAATTAAAAGAACCAAAGACTTAAACTAATTCAGTCTGTGTGCATTGAATTTATTTAATACACGAGTTTCACAACTTGAGCTGAATTACTGAAATAAATGAACTTTTCCACGATATTCTAATTTATTGAGATGCTCCTGAATATATATATGTATATATATATATTTATTTTTTTTTATATATGTGTTTACACACAGTGGGTACGGAAAGTATTCAGACCCCCTTAAATTTTTCACTCTTTGTTATATTGCAGCCATTTGCTAAAATCATTTAAGTTCATTTTTTTTTCCTTATTAATGTACACACAGCACCCCATATTGACAGAAAAACACAGAATTGTTGACATTTTTTCAGATTTATTAAAAAAGAAATAACTGAAATATCACATGGTCCTAAGTATTCAGACCCTTTGCTGTGATACTCATATATTTAACTCAGGTGCTGTCCATCATCTTCTGATCATCCTTGAGATGGTTCTACACCTTCATTTGAGTCCAGCTGTGTTTGATTATACTGATTGGACTTGATTAGGAAAGCCACACACCTGTCTATATAAGACCTTACAGCTCACAGTTCATGTCAGAGAAAATGAGAATCATATGGTCAAAGAAACTGCCTGAAGAGCTCAGAGACTTGGCAAGGCATAGATCTGGCCAAGGTTACAAAAAAATTCTGCTGCACTTAAGGTTCCTAAGAGCACAGTGGCCTCCATAATCCTTAAATGGAAGACGTTTGGGACGACCAGAACCCTTCCTAGAGCTGGCCGTCCGGCCAAATTGAGCTATCGTGGGGGAGTAGAGCCTTGGTGAGAGAGGTAAAGAAGAACCCAAAGATCACTGTGGCTGAGCTCCAGAGATGCAGTCGGGAGATGGGAGAAAGTTGTAGAAAGTCAACCAACACTGCAGCCCTCCACCAGTCGGGGCTTTATGTCAGAGTGGCCCGACGGAAGCCTCTCCTCAGTGCAAGACACATGAAAGCCCACATGCTTTAATTCTAAGCGGTACGTGTGGAGAAAACCAGGCACTGCTCATCACCTGTCCAATACAGTCCCAACAGTGAAGCATGGTGGTGGCAGCATCATGCTGTGGGGGTGTTTTTTCAGCTGCAGGGACAGGACGACTGGTTGCAATCGAGGGGAAAAGATGAATGCGGCCAAGTACAGGGATATCCTGGATAAAAACCTTCTCCAGAGTGCTCAGGACCTCAGACTGGGCTGAAGGTTCACCTTCCAACAAGACAATGACCCTAAGCACACAGCTAAAATAACGAAGGAGTGGCTTCACAACAACTCCGTGACTGTTCTTGAATGGCCCAGCCAGAGCCCAGACTTAAACCCAATTGAGCATCTCTGGAGAGAGCTGAAAATGGCTGTCCACCAACGTTTACCATCCAACCTGACAGAACTGGAGAGGATCTGCAAGGAGTAATGGCAGAGGATCCCCAAATCCAGGTGTGAAAAACTTGTTGCATCTTTCTCAAAAAGACTCATGGCTGTATTAGATCAAAAGGGTGCTTCTACTAAATATTAAGCAAAGGGTCTGAATACTTAGGACCATGTGATATTTGAGTTTTTCTTTTTTAATAAATCTGCAAAAATGTCAACAATTCTGTGTTTTTCTGTCAATATGGGGTGCTGTGTGTAAAAAAAAAAAGAACTTAAATGATTTTAGCAAATGGCTGCAATATAACAAAGAGTGAAAAATTTAAGGGGGTCTGAATACTTTCCGTACCCACTGTATATGTGTGTGTATATATATATATATTACATGTTCATATTGTAAAAGAAAATTGCTTATTTTAAATAATTTTTACCCTGGTAAGAAATGTTTCTTTATTTTTAAGGCGACTCGAGGATGATGTCATGCTTAAACATTATAATGCATGAACGCATTAAAAAGATTCTTATCGAAAAATCAGGCAGTACATTCTTAATATTCAAGACTCAAAAATGTTTTTGTTTTAATTGTACCAATTATTGTAATGGAATTGCTGAGGAGTGATGATGATGATTTGAACAGCAGAGGGAGTCAGTGTGAAGGGGTGCGTTTAATGTGTAGAAAGTAAAATACTAATGTCACAAAATGATGATAAAAAGAAGCCATCATTCACGATTGGATGGGAGCTTTGTGCAATGGGAAGAAATGGGTGTACATACTTTTCATTGATGGGGCTCTGACATCCTTTAGTCAGCTGCAACAGAAATGTAAATTTCCCCAGAGTCATTTTTTTCTACAGATAAGGAATTATTTAGGTGCTCATACACCTTCATTGGACAATACATCACCATCCAATATTGATAAGTGCAAAGAAAGTAAAAAGGCATTATCAATAATTTATGATCTGCTAGCCTACAATTATTTCTCCCTCTACAAGTTTTCTTAAGGAAGAATGGGAGAAAGAGTGGACATCTCTGAGGAAACGTGACAGAGTTTAAAGGATATTACAGAATGTTCTATTAATTCTAGACACTGTCTTATTCAGTTTAAAATCATTCAGAGACTACATTTAATTATACTACATTAAGAAACTACATAGAATTTTCCAAATTGCTCCGACAGTCAAATTATGGCTTGGTGAGAGGATTTCTACTTTACATTTACTGTCTGAAGGGCAAATTTGAAGAGTTTGACCAAATCTGGCACACTTTTCTCTGTTATCTTGATGGAAACCCTATGTACTAATGCACCATTTGTTAATATAATGTTTTAATATATCCTTAACATACTTTACAATTTAATGTTATCAGGTCTGGTAAGGAATGGTTTGTGATGTGTTTTTTTTCCTTCTCCCTCTCTTTTTTTCAAATTTTATTCTTTGGTTCATTATTTTGGTCAAGGACACAGCGGTGGACTGATCTCAGTTCCTCGGCTTGCTTCTTCATTAAACCATTAGCTGAAAACAAGAATTACCTGAGTAACTGCACTGCATTTTGAGTGTGAGTCAATCCATCACGTCACTGAGCTCTTAACCGCTCACGCTACAAAAGAGCCACAACAAAACAAGTCTGTATGTACATTCAAAACTTTATTTATGGAATACAGTGCAGAAGGCGCAGATGATTTCCAGTCAAAGCAAATGACACGCAGAAAAATGCCACTGAAAGAACCTCATCACTATCATCAGTACACTCAGCATCTCTAACAACCTCAGATCGGATCAAACCACAGCAGTACAAACTGAGAATTACCCATGATTCCTCACTGATCTGAAAACAGCCATGAATGATATTCGTGAAGGAAGAGTTTGTAAACAACTGATTGACATTCATCAGATGGATTGATTATGAACCGTTTACAGTGTGATAGACTGTAAATCAAAGTCATTCCAAATCCTGGAGGTCACATGATAATAACCATCAGTTTAAACTCATAATCTGGTAACCAGCCTCATATTCAGTCATGAGACACTTTCTAAATTGACTACAACAAAAACACATGTGAGAAACAGAGAGGAGACAGACATGATGCTTGATGCATCAACATAAAAAATCTCCTCCAACTCATATTTCACCCCAAAATCAAAAGAAAAAAAGAGAGAATATTTTGGATGAAGAAAAGGAAGCCTATTCATTAGTCTAAAATATTTTTTTGCACTGTTACATTATTTGTATGTAAATTAAGCACATTTAATACCAAATTCCCCAAATTCTCATTACTGGATTGCAGCAATGAATAAGAAATTATATAAAAAAATTATAAATCAGCTTTAAATTCATTACAAATACGATCATGATAAATACTTACAATTGCACAATTTAAATAACTTGTTTTTGCATTACATTAATGATGAAAAATGATGCAATGCAATGCAATGCAATGCAAAAAAAAAAATCTTATTGCCTTTCAAAAATCTTTTTCTTTTGATTTTGCAGTGAGATAAATCTCTCAGAGGCTCCAGTGCAGCATCACTGCATCTTTTTCTGCAGATCAGCACTGCAGCAGCGCGAAAACTGAGACAAGACAAGCGTCAGCGCTGCTACTGCGTAACATTAGAGAGGATGTGGAGAAAAACACTTTCTACATCTGCAGACATGGAGTGACCTAAGAACATAAAACTGACTGATTAGAAACATACAGACAGAGAACGATCCGAAAAACCCGCCCGCCCGCCCCGAACAACCACTTAAAAAACACGTACAACCACAAGTTCAATGGAGAGTCAAAATTAAATATAAAGAAGGAGTGAATAAATCTCTGAAATGCATAGGATGAAAACATTAAAGACAGTAAATGTACATCAACAGCCACCGCTGGATCTCAGTCTGATAAAAAACAAACAAACAAAAATCAACAAGATATTGAAATAAAAGAATTTAATCGAGTTTAAGTTCTTTCAAAGCAAAAAAAAAAAAAAAAAAGTCATTTTTTGTGAAACTCAAATCATATTTTCACAAGTTACTGTTTAATCCTGCTAAAATGTGAGAAAAGACCAAGATCCAAATAGCAGAAGAGTTTTTTTTGTCATTTTTTCTATCATGCAGTACATAGTTACGACTAGTCTTTTTTGTTGTTGTTGCATCATTTCAATATTGACAAAACAAAAAAAAAAAGAAAAAAAAGAGGCAATTTTTTTTTTTTTTTTTTACAATTATTTTTATTATTATTATTTTTTGAAAAACAACCCAGAAACAATAAAAGAATTTGAAGATCTCATTCAGAAGGACACTGATTACTAGAATAATCTCTGACCGGTTTAATGCGTCACCAAACACAGCACAGCTGCACTCAGTGTGCAATGAAGAGGAAGGGAGGAGATAAGTCTGACGGGATGAAGTCTCGGACGTTCACCCCACAGATATCCCAGTGTTTCACTAGGTTAGTAGTGTGAGAGCAGACGCTGCAGCGACACGACCATAACTCACCAGCCCTGAACACAGAACCGGTTCAGCCTAAACCAGAACCTGGACCAACGGTTCTGTAATGGAGGAATAGAGTCAGTTTACAGATCAGATTCGGCCAGTTTAGGGACCACAAGTGAAACCGATTTCAATAGATACAAATCTGGAGGGAATTCAGAAATGTGCATTTAATTAAACCATCATTTTCAAAGTTTATGTTTTCAATTTGAACTGCATTAAACAGCATTAAACTCAAGTTCATGTTTATCCAGCCAATAGGAGGTCACAGCTGATTTTAGTCATAGTGAATTCAGAATTTCTGTGCGTTGAGTTTTATGTGTTGAATTTAGACTAAATTTAACTTGACGCTGACCTAAACAGGATTAATTTGATCATGTTTGTGTATGTCCAGCCAATGGGAGACCATAGTTGAAACCTGGAGTTAATTTTAAACTAAATTTAAATAATGTATTCATTCTAATTCGTGATCTGAATTTGAATTCTGCATTCTAAAACTGAATCTTCAACAACTTGAAACTGAACCCAACATCATTTATCTTATCATGTTCATCTAGCCAATAGCCAAAAGTCATAGTTGAAAAATCTGGAGTGAATTTGATGTAAATAAAATTTTAAACTGAATTTTTAAACTTCATATGTTCAGTTAAACTGAAACTAACATGAAATCGACCCTATCAGCATTAATCAGATTTTGATTTAAGGCACAATTGAATTTGGCGTTCAATTTGAATTGTGAATTGTACTGAATTTGAATTATGCATTCAATTTGATTTGTAATTTGAATTTGAATTATGTGTTCAATTTAATTTGTGATTTGAATTGAATTCGAATTATGGATTCACTTTGATTTGTAATATGAATTTGAAATATATTTGTGATTTGAATTGAATTTGAATTGTGCATTCAGTTTGAAACTGAAACTCAAGATTGACCCTAACAGCATTAATCTGACCATGTTCTTGTTCATCCAGCCAATGGAAGAGCAGTGTTGAAAAATCTGCAGTGAATTGAAAACAAAGTTTAAATTATGTGTGAATTTTGGGTTTGATTTGAATTGAATCTCAATTGTGCATTCAATTTGAAACCAAATTTTCTCCAGCCAATGGGAATTTCATAGTTGAAAAATCTGGAGGGAATTCAGAACTGTGGATTGAATTTGATATGACCAACTTCATAATTGAACTTGAAACTGACCCTGACAAGCATTAAACTCCTGTTCACATTTGTCTAGCCAATGGGGAGCCAATAGTTGAAAAATTTGTAGTGAATTTAAAACTAAATTTGAATTATGCGTTCAATTTGTATCGAATCTCAATCTTTTGAACCAAATTGAACTGAATCTTTTGTGAATTCAGTTTGAAACTGCATCTTCAACAATTTGAAACTGACAAAGTTCATCTTCATCAAGCCAGTGGGAGGTGATGTTTGATTGACATGCAAACTGGCCAATAGGAAGCATGATGTTAATGAGCGGTGAAGTTGTGCTGGTGTCTCCTGCACCGTCTGCAGATAAGGAGGAGGTACGGGGAGGTGAGCTATCATCACACCATCAGTTGTGAATCTGCTCGAAGAACTTGTATGTTGGGTTTTCATAGCCATTCTGCTGCATCTTAGACAGGTGACGTTCCTCCGGGGTCACAGCAGCATCCACCTGAGGGTCAAAATAATTCGGATTTCAAATGAATCACGATTTCGTCTCATTTGATTCACGTTCATCCTTCATGAGACAAATCATGATGAATTAACAAACACACACGAGTGCACACACTGACCTCAATGATTCCGTGGTGGATGGACGTGTACTGCTTCTTCCTCAGCATCACCAGGGTGATGACGATGATGGTTGCTATGACAACACCTCCGACCATCAGGCCAATAATAGCTCCCTTATTGGAGCTCACATCCTCCGCGAAGAAAACCTGAACATCAGACAAACATGAAATTACAGTCACACCGGCTGAACTCTCATCAGGGATGTGTTGCCATGACAACGGCATCACGTAATACAACGGACAACATGGGTACAGCCTTGGAAGTGTATGCATGCCAAAACATAAATATTTATTTTTAATTTAGTTCATTTTAAGTGGGTGTATGAAGTGTTTCTATGTGTAGGTACCAGTTTCTGATGGTAAACTTCAATGTGTCTTTCTTCAGCTTCCATCCCCAACTCAGGAACATCGTCAGGCTTCAATCCAGACACTGAACAACAACCACAGTAACAGATATTAAATATAACATGTTTATAAATATGACATGTGTTAGTGATGATGCGATCGAGCTTGTGGAGCTGGAATTGACTGTTTACATGCACATCAATTTCTGTTTCAGCTCTATATTCAGGTTGCAGGCATATTCTGAATATGATTTTTATGTCAGTCAATCTACACAGGCATGTTTTTGCTGGGGAGATTATTTAATTTATTACTACTTTACACAAACTTTTAACTGGGACACTTTCACAACGACCATCAAAAATGAGTTTCTTGTGGTCTGACCATGCACATTTGTCACACATTCACATTTCAGTGGATTTTCTGAATAAAATCTTTACATGCAACTAATTTCCCAATAAAACAGGCAAATTCCAGGGGTGGGAATTTAAACTAAATTTTAGGCAGTCAGATGGTGACGTTTACATGACATCAATAATAATCAGAATATTGCCAAATCAGATTAATCTTGATGAATATTGATGCGCTTGTTTTTGATATATATTTTTTAAAATGTTTATATAGTTTTTATTAATGGAAATGTTTATGGTTTTAGTTTTATTGAACTATAATAACCCAGAATGCACATCTGGTCACATGTACCTGGTCGTGTCGGCAGGCCTCGGTCTGGAATGGGTCGGGCATCGACCGGCTCAACTGCAGAGAGACATGAGACTTCAGCTACTGATTCACTTCATATTCACATCAAAACCATATCAGCTAGATTGTACACTGAGGGAAAGTGTCTGCTTACTTCATATGCCAAACACTTGCACTTTTAACACTCAGTGTTTTGTTTAGTCACAGTATTGTTATTGTCATCTAAAATTAATTTCTTTTTGGTTAATTAAAAAAACAGTACTTTAATATCCAGTGTTTTATTCAGTAACTGTTGTTATTTTAACCAAAAACTATAATTTTTTTTATGGAAATAAAACTGAAAAATAATACTTTAATACTGTTTTATGTAGTAACATACAAATAAAACCTTAAAAAATAATAAAAAAAAGTTTTTTGTTCGTGTATATTTTATTTGTAAAATAAAATATAAAAATTCTAATATGAATGCAAATTATAATATAAATATAAATATTAGATGAAAAACGTACAAAAGAAAAAAAACGTTAATTAAAACAATACATTAAAGCTAAATAGAAATACCTAAAAAACTTTGAAAACTAGATATTTAGAAATAGCTAATAGCTAAAAAAAAAAAAAATGGCAAAAGAGCATAACTTTATATAGAAAAAAAAGAATAAAAACGGTATAGTATTTAAATAATAGTAACAGTTCGAGTGATGAGTGCTTTAGTATGCAGCATGTTAATGGATTGCTGGTGATTTTCAGCAGGTCTGTGTTCCTGACGGCGGATGTCAGATCTCTTTCCATATGGCGCTCACTGCGCTGACCTGGCTCAGGCACTCATGAGGCAGCCGGGACTGCTGGGATACGTGTGTATATACCCTGGTTCTGTGTGTTGGGCTGGTTGAAGCTCTCGGGGTGGATGAAGCCGAATCCCTGCGTGTCTTCAGCAGGCAGCAGGTCCAGGCTGGCAGTGCTGTCGGGCATCAGGGCATCGTTACCGTAGCTCACCCGCACGTCACTCTGCAGGTTTGCCAGCTGCGCGGACATTTCCTGCTGCTCGCGCTGCAACAGCTCTGACACACACAGACATTCAACACAACATCAGAAAACAGGCCTCAATAATGCATGGAAATAAACAATAATCACAACTTTGAATGTGTTATTATACACATTTATCTAAAAACCACAATAAAGACTTATTTTAACTATAATTTTATTTTTTATATATGAATTTAAGTTTTGTGTTTTCTTGTTATTTTATTATATATTATATAAATATAAGTATTACAGTAAAATACTAATGAAACAATTTTTATTTAAACCAGCATACAGTAAATGCAATACAACAAATACTTAAATTATGTACAGGTAATTTACAGTTTAATATTTTAGTGTTTTCCTCATTTCAATAATGAGAACTACGTTTTTCAACAATTCAGCGGGAAGTGTAATTTTTGTCAAAAAAATAAAATTTTACTTGCTATTCACAAAAAAGTTTCTTTTAAGCATTGTTATTTTAGTATCACTGAGTATTAGTTTTTATTTTTACTTTTTTTCATTAAATTAAAATTCTAGTAGATTTTTTGTGTGTTTTTGACATTTTAAGGTCTATTTAGTTTTTTATTATTTAACGATTTCAGTTTTAGTTTTAGTCATTTTATAATATAAATTAAACTAAATTGGAAATGTTGCCTTGGAAAAGAGCTGAAATAAAACAGTTTTATATAATATGTTTGATTTCGGTTAATGTTTATTTCAATTGATGATTTTTTTTTTTTTTTTAATAAGGTTTTAATAAACGAAAATATTACCTATAAAGCCACAGCAGAACTGTTGTACGTCTCTGAGCAACACAGCGGTGTTTAGTTTTGAATGAATCATCCGTTTGAACAAACTGAATGTATGAATGAATGAATCAATGACTCAGTGACTTACTCATAAAGACATTTACCGCCACCTACTGGCAGTTTTAGTTTCTTGTTTAGAGTATTATTTCATAAAAAAAAAAAAAAAAAAAAAAAAAAAAATTTCTCAACCCTCTACATTGCGAGTAAATCACTCGCATATGCGACTAAATCTTCAATCTTGGTGACTAAATTATGTCTAATATTAGCCAATGGCTAATAAATTCTCAGATTTTACTCACCAGTGTGTGAGTTGGACACTAAGTATAAGTTAAGCACAGACATATTTTTACTCATCGAACACACTGACTAAGCGCTTCAGAGTTTTACTCTCCGTCAAGCGATCTGTGATATTTATCAGTTCATCTGAATGGATGTGCAACGCACCTGTGTTTGACTTACTGTAAACGCTAGTGCAACTCGCCGTCACTTTGTCTCACACACACACAGAGAGAGAGATCAATACCATGCAGAATTGATGCTCTACATGTAAACAATATACTTTGTTGTATTTTCCTGTCAAAATAATGGCGTTCCTTTGGAATTCTTCAGCTTTTAAGTACTGCCGGGTTTTCTGGTAGTAGGTGGAACTAATGCGCAAATAAATTCGGGCGAACACGCGACCTGATTAATATTCATGAATCCAGCAGCTCATCAATCCTTAGTGTTTTTTTTTATTTATATATATATATAAAACTTTCTTTCTTACTTTCCTTTTGTGGAACATAGAAGGTATTTTGAAGACTGTTGGTAACCAAGCTGTTTTGGTTACCAATGACTTTCATTATATGAACAAAAACTAGAGATGCTTCTCAAATGATCCTCTTTTATGTTCCATAGTTTATGTTAGGCCACTGTAGCCTAAAGTGTAATACATTTTTTGTTGAATCAAATAAAATATTTCATTCTAAAGCTACATTTTCTAAAGTCTATTTAACACATTAATTTCTTTAAATTATTCTTTCTATTTTCACAAATTTAATTTGTGATTGATTTGATTAATTAAATCACCACATCATGTAATTAATTAGATTAAAAAAAAAATTAAAATTATCAATTGACAGCCCCGATACACACACACACACACACACACACACACACACACACACACACACACACACACACACACACACACACAAACACACAAACACACAAACACACAAACACACACACACACACCACTAGCACATATATATTTTTAGAGTTTTTTAAAATATAAACATTTTGGTAATGTTTTAATCCGATAGAAATTAATTGATTTTGATTCATTTTAATGCTGCATAGGAGGATGGCAGAGTTAAAAGGATCATGGGCAGAAAATGGGAAAAAAAACTCTGCGGTGAGCAAATGAAAGAGAAGAAACGGCAGGCTGATGATATGACAAGATTACAGAGGAAACAACCTGCTGATCAGAGCTTTAATTACACAAAAGCTTAATGAAAGACGAGCTGCTGCCGAACACAGGAATGAAGCCAGAGAGACAGAGAGTACAGATGGTTCAGTGACGCACGGACACAAATAAACCAGGAGGAGGTGAAGAGGAGAGCCAGAGATCAGCCTGTATACAACATCTGACCGACATCACTCCATCACCACATACAGGAGAGTTCATGTGGATTCATTTGAGAAAACATTAAAGAATCAGTTTGTCATCATTTAGACTGATGCGCCTCTTTCCTAAAGAACAACATCATACAGTGTTTGTTTAGGAGAAAGAAAATAAAAAGAAGTTGTGTACCCATACAGTGTTCATACTGTACGTTCAGTGCAGTGCTATGTTACTATCACTGAGATACTAGTTTTTCTTAATATTTTGAATGAGTTTTTATTTTTATATTTTCTTTTCTCATTTTAATTAATTTTAAAAGTTTAAGTAGATTCATTTTGTTATTTAATTAATACAACTTTTTTTTTTTTTTTTAATATGTCTATAATTTTTTTTTCAGTTTCAGTTTTAGTTCTTCTGGAGCATCAAGTTAAACTAAATGAAAATGGGAAATGCTGCCTTAAAAAATAGCTGAATTAAAATACAGAATAAATAAAAATAAATGTTTGATATGTAATTGTGTTGTGTTTTTGTCATTTTTATTAGTTTTTGTTTTCTGTAAATATGACTATTTCATTTTATTTCAGTTAATATTTATTTACTTCAACAGATGTTTTATTATAGTTGAAATAAAATAAGTTTAATGTTTTTTTATATTTTATTTTGTTTCAGACATGACATGAGAGAAAAGATATTTACTTAAATCTTTATTTAAAATGATTTACTAATTTAGTCCCCTGTTTTAAGTTAAATCAAAATGAGGAAACAAATTAGTAAATTGTGGGTTTGAGTTCTTAATTCGTGGCCACAATATATATATATTTTTCCTGTCATTTGTGGAGCTACATTAAAAGTAGTTTTTTATTTTTTTATTTTATGGTTTTATTTTAGTTTTCATTAATAATCCTGGTTCAGTGCACATCAAAGGTCACGTTTCTTTATTTATTGTCTCAAACTCACCGACTTGGTCCTGAATATCTTCAGCGACTCCCGGGACCTTGAACAGCAGCCCGAGAGACTGATTCATCCTCTCCTCAATCACTCGCAAATGGGTCAGCACCTGAGGTCAAAGGTCAGAAGGGTCAGTGAGCCTTAATCTGCATCAATTCCAAAGATCCAGCTAACTCACGCTTTGCTCATCTTCATTGGCTTTCGTGTAAATCCTAGTAAACTAGCTTGCTGTCAACATAGGGAGCTGCCTACTTAGGCAACATCCTCATTAAAATACTCTACATCAGTCAATGTCAAATCACAATCCATTCCAATAGAGAGTGATGAATAGTTGAAATAGTTCATAATACAATAGTTTGTAATAGTGTGGTGAAACTGTTAACCAAAACAAAAAACAAAACAAAACAATACAAAGCAAAACAAAGCAAAACAAAACAATAAAACAAAGCCAGACCAGGGTTACTAAAGTCAACTAAAACTAAAACTAAAAAATATTTTTATTACCTGAAATAAAATACATTTTAGCTGCAATAAAATAAAATAAAATAAAATATGCAAAAATCTACTTATTTTAACTAATTGCCAAGGCAATACTTTTTTTTTTTGTTTAGTTTAACTTGATGCACTAAAAAAAAAAAAAAACCTCACAAAAAATTTAATTGCAAATATAAATTAAAAACGAATTAAAATTAATAAAAAGTGTAATAGTATCCCAACGAGTGTCTTAAACACCAACTTAACTTTGTTAATCAGTTACTATTAGTTTCTCTCCATAATTCCAATCTTAATGAACTACACCATAATATAATAAAATACTGGCCTCGTCAAGTGCAAAAGTTAAACAAAGTTACTAGAACAAAGTGATTCATTATTTATAGGTATCGTACTGTACCTGTATAAAGCACAAGAACGCTGACTGTGAACAATGATGATATTCTGCTGGTTATTATGAGTGTTTTCTCTCTGCTGACTGGTACCTGAGGCCGGATCTGAGCAGCTTTCTTGGGATCGACCATGCGCACGTGTTCAAAGTGTTTGAGTGTGTGCTGTCGGTCCTTCTGCTCGGCGCGCACGTACTTCTTCAGCAGGCTAAACACGTGCTGCGGCTAAAGAGAGACAACATGAAGATCAGGAATCAGCTGTCAGAGATCTGAAATCATCACACAGCTCCGTCAGGCTGTTTATTCAGAGAACGTTTCTCTGTGAGTCTGAGAGTCATATGACTTCATTTGACTTCCTGTGTGGCATTTCACATTGTGTTTGGTGTAGAGAAATATTTTTGAATTCATTTAGAATATTTTAAAAATCCTACTGACTCCAAACTTTGGAATGCTAGTGTATGTTCATGTTTATTGTGAGATGTTTTTCAGTGTCTAGACTGTGTGTGTGTTGAAGGACACGCATGGGCATGTACCCGGGGCGGATCGGCCTGCAGGGCAGACAGGTAGCTCTCCAGAGCGAGGCGCCGGCGGTCGTTCAGCAGCGCCTCCACACGTGCCATGTGCGTCTCCACCAGCTGCTGCCTCTCGCTGGCCGCCTCCTGCTCCAGAGCTTCCACCTTCTCCTGGAAGTGCTGCAGAACAAACAGAGGTCAAGCAAAGCCTCATGGAAAACATTCCAGTAAGAGCGAGGGACTATGGAAAGTGTGCTTCAGGGACTCATGGGAAACTTCCATGTGACGATTGCCTGGTAAAGGTTCTTTTAAGGACACAAACTGACCTGGATCACGGCTTTTTTGTCATTGTGCGGTAAGCTCTTCGCCTGTCTCTCGGCCTCTTCCCATTCCCTCATCACCTGCAGAACATATGACATCACGTAACTATGACTACTTTATCCTCCATCATGTATTAAACATCATATTATACACACACATTTTACATTAAATATACAAGAGTGTGATGTCAATAAGATGTTTCAATGTGTTTGAAAGACTTCTCTTCTGCTCACCAATGTGGCATTTATTTGATCTAAAATTCAGTAAAAACAGCAATATTGTATACATTTAAAATAAGTGTTTTCTATCAGATTATATTGTAAAATGTCATTTCTTTCCATGATGCAAAGCTGAATTTTCAGCTTCATTAGTCTTCAGTTTCACATGATCCTTCAGAAATCATTCTAATATTTATCATTGATTTTTATCATATTATTATAGTTTTTGTTCATATTTTGATTTAGATTTTATTTGTATATTTTCTGCTTTCTTGTTACCTTTAGTTTGTTTTAGTATGTTTTTGTCATTGAGTGAAAATGAGAAATGTTTCCTTGGCAACCAACTGAAATAAAAAGTAATTCAGAATAAATAAAAATAATTGTTAAATAAAAATGTAAAAAATACAATTAATTTAAAAAAAGTTTTAGTAATTTTGTTATGTGTTTTTGTCATTTTATTAGTTTTTTGTTTGTCTATATACTTTGTATGTCTATACGTTTTTGCATATTTGATTTTATTTCAGTTAACATTTATTTCAATTAACAAAAATGTTTTCCCATATTTTCTAAAAATGCATTCTAATATGCCGATTTGCTGCTGAAAAAACATTTCTGATTATTATCAATATTGAAAACAGCTGTGCTGCTTCATATTTTTTTTGGATGAATCGAAAGTTCAAAAGAAAAAGATTTAGTTGAAATAGAAATCTTTCGTAATATTATAAATGTCTCTACTGTCATTTTTGATCAATTTAATGTTTCTTTTTGAGCGGTGCTGTAAATCCGGTACCTGAGACATGCGCTCGCGGTGTTTGGCCTCCAGGCTCTCTTTGGCCTTCAGGAAGTGGGCGTGTTCGTTCTCGTCTGCTGGCGTCTCCAGGTATCGGTCCACTGCGTCCGGAGGGCTAGAGGAGGGAGTCGGCACTGCGGATCACAGACAAACTTTTATTACAGGACATGAGAAGAGAAGACAATTTAACAGCGTTAGAAGTGAGAGAAGAGACTGTTAGAAAGTGGTTAGAAGACACTAAAAGCTTCCAGCTGTCCAGTTTATTCATGTTTAACCTGTGATGAAGACAATATAATACACTAGCAACTGTGTCATATTCTCAAAGCAGGGAACATTCTGGATTGTTTAAGTTACAGTGGCATGAGGATGTACATGATAATCTCTGTATGACACCTGTTTAGTCCAACCTGTGCTATTTAAGCATTGAGGAACTATTTTAGTTTTTATTCATATTTTTAGATTATTATTATTTTTTAAATATATTTTCTTGTTTCATTTTCATTTTATTTAACCGTTTAACATATTTTAGTACATCAATTAAAAAAAAAAAAAAAATTGTATATATATATATATATATATATATATATATATTATATATATATATATATATATATATATATATATATATATATATATATATATATATATATATATATATATATATATATATATATATATATATATATATATATATATATATATCTATATATATAGATTATATATAGATTACAGGTCAAAAGTTTGGAAACATTACTATTTTTAATGTTTTTGAAAGAAGTCTCTTATGCTCATCAAGCCTGCATTTATTTGATCAAAAATACAGAAAAAAACAGTAATATTGAGAAATATTATTACAACTTAAAATAATAGGTTTCTATTTGAATATACTTTAAAAAAAAAATAATTTATTCCTGTGATGCAAAGCTGAATTTTTCAGCATCATTACTCTAGCCTTCAGTGGTCAACATGTAACATCCAGTCTATCACATGATCATTTAGACAATCATTCTAATATTCTGATTTATTATGAGTGTTGGAAACAGTTCTGCTGTCTAATATATTTGATCAATAAAAGGTTAAAAAGAACTGCATTTATTCAAAATAAAAAAAAACATTTCTAATAATATATATTCTAATAATATATTTTCTTTACTATCACTTTTTATCAATTTAACACATCCTTGCTGAATAAAAGTATTGATTTTATTTAAAAAAAAGAAAGAAAAAAAAAATTACTGACCCCAAGTTACTGACCAGTAGTGTATATTGTTATTACAAAATATTTATATTTTAAAAACATAGCTTCTTCTTTTTTTTTTTTTTTTTTAGTTTTTATTCATCAAAGTATCCTAAAAAAGTATCACATGTTCTGAAAAATATTAAGCAGCAGAACTATTTCCAACTTTGATAATGAATCATCATATTAGAATGATTTCTAAAGGATCATGTGATAATGATCCTAAAAATTCAGCTTTGCATCACAGAAATAAATGATAATTTAAAGTATAATAAATTTAAAAACAATTATCTTAAATTGTAATAATATATCACAATATTACATTTTTTTTTTCTGTATTGTTGATCAAATAAATGCAGGCTTGATGAGCAGAAGAAACTTCTTTCAAAAACATTAAAAATAGTAATGTTTCCAAAATTTGACCTGTACTCTATATATATATACATACTTTATATATATATAACTTAAATGTTGCCTTGACAACTAGCTAAAACAAAATAAGTTTACGTATTTATTTATTTTTTTCAAAAATGTTCTTATGATTTTAGTTTTAGATAACTTTAATAACGCTGGTTGATACTAAAATATAATATTATTATTGTGTATGTGTATTTTTATTTTTTTTTTTTGCAAAAATAATGAATTTTTTATAATATGTGACTTACAAATGTGGAATGCCATAAGTGATTTATCATTAATCATGAATTGTAACTGATTAATATCTTAATAATAGAATCATAGAATAGAATAATAGAATAGTAATAGAATCTAACTGTAATGACCCTGAAGTGCTTAACAAGCACAGTTTTATTTCCTTTGTTGATGCATTACTTGTTGAAGCAGGACATTATCAAGGACCTCATAGAAAGCAAGGACCTGACAGAAACCATGACTTGACTGACCTAAACAACATTAACTTAAGCCTAAATAGCAGTTGGAAGGAACATTTGACAAGTGAGGAAGATCACTAATATAAAGATCAGCAGCAGCACTGCATCAATGATTATATGCAAATGAAACACACAAACACACACACACACACACTTCCTTCTCACAAAAATACCACAAAATTAGTTGAAGAATCTGAGTTACAGGAGAGAAATTCAGGGGACAGATGCGAGTTAATCAGCAGCCACACGCGCGTGTGAAAGAGTGAAAATGCCAGTGAGAAACCCACACATGGTCAGTGCAGATCAGAGCAGACTGAAAGAGAATAATCCACCGAATTTACTCTTCCTCATGTCTCTCAAACCCACATGACTTTCTTTCCTCAATGGAACACAAAAGCTGATGTTTAGCAGGATGTACATGCTGCTCTTCAATGACTAAAAATTGAAGATTCAATTATAGATGTTTCATCACCCTTGTGAAAAAGTAGCGTACTTGTAGAAATAGTACCCATTACAAAAATAATATAATTAAAAATATTTTTCATTGTAAACTGCATGTAATGTTTTCAACTACTTAATAATAATTGAGTTAAAATGCAGTTAAATGAAAATTTATCATAGTTTAAATTTATATTAGAGTGCTTTTTATTTATGTACTTGCCATTAGGAGTGAAGAACATCTTTATACACCTTCATATAAGTGTGCTGCTGAATGTACTGACAAGCATTTATGGTAAACTAAAATCTACTTTAATGTCATTTACTACTCATTAGGGCTACACGATATATCGAAATTACCGAAATATCGCAAATGTAAATATCGCAATATGCATATTGCAAGGGCGTGCAATAGCAGAATCATTTTAATAATAGGCTACTTAAATCAAAATGTTGCAAAGGGCCAAAGTTTTAGTTTGATGCATATAGCAGAGAATTGCTTGATGTTAAAAAGAGTTAAGTTTAAGAAGTTGCAGAAAACAACTCTTTGCCGTCTCGTCTTGCTGTCTGACTCACACTTGAAGCGCGAGAACAAGCCGCATCTCGCACAGTGTGTCTTCAGTTCTTCCACACACACACACACACACACACACACACACACACACACACGATTCAGACAGCGCGCGAACACCGAGTTAATTCGTCTTTACAATCATTCTCATAAACGCAGTCAGTTATGTTTTAAATGAATGTAAACAGTTGAGAAAGAAATCGTGCAGTCGGTTTTAAAGGGACAGCAGCCTATAAATACATGCTGCTAAATATATGTAACTAATGTTAATCAAACAACAAAACAGCTATTGGTTACAAATTGGTTATATAATTTTCATTTTTAAATATTTTAAAATATAATTGAAATTGATTTTACACACTTGAAGCAATATCGTATCGCATATCACATTTTTCTTCAATATCCCACAGTCCTACTACTCATGCATTTGAATTCATTTGTATTTACACACTTTTAATAAGGCAATTAAGTGCATTTAAAATGTATTAATTTTAAATGTAATATCAGATAACACTACAAATAACAAATAAAACTACAGGTAAATCTAAATATCAGTAACACTGCAGTTCAAATTCTTTTCAAGTATTTTACATGTGCTTTAGTATGTTAATCAACTCATCATAATAAGTGTACTTCTTTAAAACATAACAAAAGATTATTCAAGCATAATTATTTAAAATGTACTGTATGTAAATGTATGTAAAACCTTTAGTATCTTATTATTAGAAAGTGCACTTTTTTCGGAAGCTGTTTTCTATGGAGACAGATTAGTCTCAAATATAATTCACGCAAAAAACACGATTCACACATGCGTAAACAATTTCACATGCATGAAACCTAATTCACGTACACACAAAAAAAATTCACGTGCGTGAAAAAAAAAAATATATTCACAAGAAGCAATTCACATGCGCAAAATAAAATTATATATTCATAAAATACATTTCACAAATGCAAAACACAATTTGTAGATATACAACTGTGTACAAAAACCTTTGAATGTTTAAAATGTACGAGTGTCTGAATGTACAAATCGTCATTTACTACGAATCCACTCGGATTTGTGTGTGTGTGTGTGTTTAGAGACTTTCCTGGCAGAGCTCTCTTCCCACGTGGGTCTGTCGTACTCTTTAGCCAATCAGATGCGAGCTTACCATTCAACCAATCATATCATAAGCCACTGAGAGTGCATTCAGAAGCTCGCAGGCAATCGGGGAGACGTCAAGAGAAAAGCCAATAGAAGCCCTGGCGTTACATTTTAAAATACTATACACAAAATAATTAATCAGAATACTTACTCCTGCTCACTCACGCACAAAGAACTCCCCGCTCAAGCTCGCCGTCTCTGCAAGATTAACGATGGCAGTTTGCACGCACAGCTACTAGAAGATTTACATCTGTCAGACAGGTTGCTGACGTCATCTAGCTTAGTTTGAGTCTGCGCGTCAGAAACGGAAGTTCTAAAAATCGCTAAAAATGGGCTTCACTTGTCTCAAATGAGTTCCAATTGGGTCGCTGTGTCCATTTCTTTTACTGTCTATGGGATTTCTGATGTAAAGGCTTAATTTCCGTTCTAATTAATCCATATTGTGCAAAAGGTGCGCAGAATCGTGCTCCTTGAATGCACTCTCAGTGGCTTATGATATGATTGGTTGAATGGTAAGCTCGCATCTGATTGGCTAAAGAGTACGACAGACCCACGTGGGAAGAGAGTTCTGCCAGGAAAGACTCAAAAACACACACACACAAATCCGAGTGGAATCGTAGTAAATGACGATTTGTACATTCAGACACTCGTACATTCTAAACATTCAAAGGTTTTTTGTGCACAGTTGTATATCTACGAATTGTGTTTTGCATTTGTGAAATGTATTTTATGAATATATAATTTTATTTTGCGCCTTGTGAATTGCTTTTTGTGAATATATTTTTTTTTGCACGCACGTGAATTTTTTTTGTGTGTACGTGAATTAGGTTTCATGCATGTGAATCGTGTTTTTTGCGTGAATTATATTTGAGACTAATCTGTCTCCATAGTTTTCCACCATGGAGATGGAGTTTCTGGTCTTTTTCCACACAATTATTATTTTATATCGCACAATTCTGAATTTTTTCCACCCAATTTTTAAATCAAATTTGTGAGATTTAAACTCATAGTGAGAAAAAAAATTGTCAGAATTGTGAGATAATTGTCAGAAACATTAAATAATAAATAAACAGAATAAATTATTCTGTGATGGAAATAAGCTTCAACACTTTTTAAAAGAAACCATAATGAAAGTGTCTGTCTTTAAGCACACTTAGGTCTTTCAATTCATTAATATTATTACCTGCAAGTACAGATCTTAAGAATATACTCTGAAGATTTAAAGTACTTTAGAAGTGCACTTTCACTGCGATTAAGTGCACTTCTTCATCATAATATGACTTCAGGAGATCTGAAATATTGTGCACAAGTCAGATGGACAATTGTTATGATACTTTTATTCTTCCTTTTTAATGCTATGCCAGCTTCCATGGCTATGTTACTGATGAGAGCCAAGTTAAGTTATTCAAAAATAAAACCTAATTAAAAAAATTAACCTAATCAGGCACCAAAAAGACTACATTTGGTTTTACTTGGTCAAAAACCTTTTAAAAAGGAATTAAACAAGTTTCTCAAAGGAGTTTAAGTATTACTGTCCTTCATGTGGCTTTCATGTTTTCGTCAGAGCAGTGTGAACATCCCTCTAAACGTCTTCTTTTGTGTTCCACTTTTTGAAAGTCATGAGGGCGAGAAAATGCATGTTCATCAGTGTTAGTGGCACACCCGGTCACTTACACACGCTGCTGCAGACAGACAGACAGTACTCCTCCGACTCAAAGTTATTGCGGTTTCCTCCGCAGCCTCCGTAGATGAAGGGAGCACAGCGGCCCTCCTCACGCACAAAATACCAGCGGGGCAACATGGCCCTACAGGGGCCCGTCTCTGCACTCGCAAAACACACCTCTGATGGGATACACACACACACGCACGCGTGAAGACTGGCATCTGTCAGCATCTGATGAGTGAACACTGAACGTGATTGGATGTCACTCACCTCTCACCACCTCCTCTACTGACTCTGTGGTGGTGGTGGTGGTGGTCGTCATGGCGATGCTGGTGCTCTGGCTGCTGTCATGGCGCTCGTCCACAATCTCGTCGTCCTCAGCCTCTTTCTCATCCTCGTCTCCGTCTCCGTCCTGATCGTTGTCCAGAACCTCCTCCTCTTCCTCGTCTGGATCCTCATCATTCTCCACCACCGTGGGTTCAGATCCTGCGTCTCGCGTCATGCTGGAGGAAAACACAGCCATCAAATCACAATGACAGAAAGCATCTTCATAATCCTTCATCACAATACTTCAACCATCTGTCATATAGAGACACTTCACCATTCAATCAGGCATCAAATCAAGTCCCCTTTTCACTAATAAAAAAAACAGGAAATCTGTAAATATTCCATCCTATATACAAACATGTCAGTTAGTATGAGAATGTGTTTCACTTTGAAAACATAGTCTAGTCTACACTCAAATCCAAACCAAATCAAACAAAAAATGGATCATGAATATGAGTATTATTATGTTTAATTTAATTTTTAGTTTATCTGGATATTAAAAGTTTTTAATAATAATAATAATAATAATAATAATAATAATAATAATAATAATAATAATATAAATGTATTCTTATTACTCTTGAATTACTATAAAGAATAATAAATCATTAAAATAATAAATAAACAATTGAACATCATTATAGGATTAATACTTCTTTTTTTTCAATAACGGTCTGACATGATTGTGATTATCGGTTTACCTGTGAATATTATGCTTATGTTATATGTTTTTATTTGATTACCTAATATGTAGCTTTGGTTATATAATGTTATATATATATATATATATACACACATACACACACACACATTTTAGTATCACTGAGATACAATTATTGTTTTGATTAATATTTAGTTTTAATGTTCTGTTTTCAGTTTAATTTCAAAGGTTTAGTAATTTTGTTGTGTGGTTTTGTCATTTTTATTACTTTTAGTTTTTTGTAAATATGTATGTATGTATATATATATATATATATATATATATATATATATAATTTTTTTAATTAATTTTTATTTCAGTTTTCATTTTAGATATTTTAGTACGTAAAGTTAAACTAAATTAAAATGAGAAATTTTGCCTTGGCAACTAGCTGGAACATAATAAATGTATGTTTTTTTATATTTAATTTCAGTCAATGTTTGTATTATTTCAAGTAACGAAAATGTTTTTCTAAATGATCACTATGTGATCTAATATGTGATCCACAAAAATGTGGCAGATGTAGCCAGAACTAATGACTATAATCATGGACGTCACTGGTCCTGGGCTCTGTGATCAGCTCCTCTGTGGTCTGCACAGATGATATACTTCTATATGATCGTTATATTTTAGGATTTCTAATCAGGCACCGAATAAACCCCGCCCCATCAAAATGTTCTTTCAGAATCATCGAGGGGTCAAAGTCTAAGGGTCATGATTTCTTTGTGTGTTAAGTGCACGCACACACACCTGTTCTCGCTGTAGTCGGTCTCTGCTCCTCCCCACCACACGTCTGAATCATCCTCCTCCACGGCTGCGCTATCTGACTCTTTCTCCGCTTCTGCAGGGCAGCAAACAAACTCGACGCCACGGAAACGGTCAATACCGCATGGCAACAGCATCCCATAGTCATGGAGATTCATGCTGCGGTCGCCGCAAGACTGTGCAGACACAAGAGTGTGCGATGGACAGAATCATTTACTGACAGGAGAAGCATCAATATCAAACACAAGCCCAAAAACATGAAACAGCTCCAAATGATTCAAAACCCAGTCAGAGTCACACTGAAAAAACATGCATTAATATGTTCAGATTGTGAGTGTTAGTGAAACAGCACTGTTTATATTCATTTGTGTGTTTGTACATATTTGATAATGTATTGATCTGTTGAACTACAATGATAAACATACTCTCATACTAACTTACAAGCATGTAAATA